>NC_091828.1:134652500-134750000 GCF_038994185.2 Dermacentor albipictus
TTGCAAACGCCCGTCGGACAAGGAGAGCGGTATCGATTTTCCACGCCGGATCAGGCAGTCAACACGAGGGACTGCTGCCTTGGCCATTTCACCGGGCAGTATTTCACGACTGCTTTGGCCGATTGTAGACCGATGGATATATCTATGCTCAAGAGTAACTGTGTCTTTTGTGCAGACGTTCATCGCCTCCAATTGACAAGAGCATAGAATTGGAAACATTGGTTGCGCTTTCTAGACAATCACATGTAAGAAGACAGGACAGGCGCAAACTAACAACTGAGGTTTATTCGAGAAAAAACGCTTATATATCACACCATGCCAGCGCAGGCGCTCCAGGGTATCAGCAGCATAACAGAAGGAAAAACCCAAAATCAGAAAAAATCAATGGCGTGGCTTACCTAAACATACTATCTAAGAAACGTGCCTCCCTATTGTACAACATGACCGATGTGTCACTGATGCATGCTTGTCCCTTCTTTTTTATATAATATGATTCAAGAAGTTCTCGTGCTTTTTCATTATGGCACTTGCGCCATAATGCCAGCACTTCTTAAGTAGCGAGCGCGACAAAACTGTGAACTGGTTCTTAGGGACACCTGTACAAGCCGACTATATCAATTTTCCTTCTTTTTTCGCCCTTCGTCACCGGCTCGGACATGACTTGCTCGCCGCCGCGCTGCCGCTATCCCGGCAATCTGCCCCACGGCGCGTCGCGTGATAGAAACAATGGAACTTGCAATGGAACATCACGATAGACGGGCCCCGCATTGCTTGCGCGAATTAAAATCGAAGAGCGTGGTGCTGACGGTGCGCGCTGTACTGTGAAATTGAGGAACAAAGTGTGGCGCTCCCGAACCAGAGAAAAAAGGGCAGCCAAATAAGAGATCACAATATTTTCCCATCCTGACCATATAGTATTATCCGCCGAACGATGGAAGCGCCGAACCAGCCTAGGCTGAACCCTTCTGATTGCTGAACGGCGATCTGCGAGCTATTCACGCTGGCGATAGCACTGGGAATTCGATCTCACCATGCAAATGTCTCCTTAGCATTGGCTTTGAAGCGGAGGTCACGGGAAAGCTGACCCAGCCCTTCTACCGGCTAACACAGTAGTTGCGAGAGCAACTTTGTGGACAGTGTCGGCAGCAGAGATGTAGGCCATTCCGATGAATGCTTCGCGAACGACCGACCTCTGAGAGCTGCAGGCCGGTGGCGATGAACCGTAGCGCGGAATATCCCTTCCTCTGCGTGAAATGACCGCTGGTACGCTTGCACCCGAGTCTCCTCCATTTGCTAGCGTAACCTGCAAAAGGTCTACTTAGAAATGAACTGCAGAAGGGCAGCGGATTGGGCAAGTTGGTGTTGCATGGTAACAATAATATTCAAACAGCGCTAAACGACAGGACCAGAATGAGGAGGAGACAAACACGGCGCTGAACTTAAAACAGTTATAAGTTCAGCGCCGTGTTTGTCTCCTCCTCATTCTGGTCCTGTCGTTTAGCGCTGTTTGAATATTATCGTTGTCTACTTAGAAAGCCGGCAAGGGTGGTGCAACTCATTATCCGTCCCTTCATCGAACGCGTATCGCACTTCGAGCCATGGTCGACACCGAGAGAGCAACGCCAAACAGACGACGAAGGCAAGTAATAGCCTTCGAAGCAACCAACGCACGCGCGCGCTACGCCCGCGTATCTCCAGGGTCGCGCGACCGGCGCGCGCGGCCAGGGTCACAAGTCAACAGCCAAGCCACAGCAACGGAGCGCAAAGCGGACTACCCCTTCGCCGGTTCCTACGACCGGTTCGCTTTGAAGATGATTGACAGTTGCGTGACGTATTCATAAATTGCGATACCGCCCCGCTGCCTCTGAAGACCTGTGACGTAATCAAAATTTTGGCCAATCAGGTGAGGCCAGATGAATGGTTCCCCAACCGAACCGTTGTAAGATGTAAGAACCGTTGCTACCCTTGTTCTATTTATACTGCGTGGCTCATAACCCCTGGAGCGTAGTGACTCTGCACGCAGAAAAGATAGTGCACTAGCGGGGAAAAAGAGCGTGATCTCTCGCGGTTCAAAGAAAGCCGTCGTGGAATGTTGCCAACTCCTACAAGGCATAGAGAAAGAAAAATCTTTTCCTTTCTCTATGTACAAGGGCCACATCACGGTGGTGACGTCACCGTCGGAGCAAGCAGGCTTTGTTATATCTAGAAGGTGCTGGGCCCGCACGCATGTTTTTTTTTTTTTTTTCGTGGACAAGCGTAAGGTAGTTCAAAGCTTTACCCCCCGTATTCTTAAACACGCCTTAGCTTCTTCTCGACTCAGCCAAGTCGAGGCGACGTGGCTTCCTTCAGTCAAGGCGCCGTTGCGTTTCATGAACACTACTACACCTTCCCTCCGTCAAGGAACGCCTTGAAAACGCGCCCTCGACTCAAGTGAAGTGCACCGACCGAGAAAAGCGTCTGATATCGAGACTATCCCTAAATGTGCTTATCAAAACTACAATTATTTAAGACAAACATGTGTTTCCGTTAATTCGTTTTCCTAATCAAACGACTACATGGCGCAATGCACAACTTTAGCTCGGCAACGCTGCTACTCTGAGCATTCGACTGACAGATCAAGCGGGAGTTGTTTGAGGTCTGGCAACAATCGCACCCCAACAGCTGAGAACATGGCGCATGGTTGAAAACGAAGAAAACTTGCGCCGGAATTTGTCCGCTGCTCTTTGTTTCCTGGTGCTTCATTGGTGGTTCACGTTGCGGTTGGTAATTGCGGTTATCATGGGTGATTTTTTCCGTGTGTGTATGGTGGCCCAGCCGGATTGACTCTCAAGGAGGTCACAGATGGAACGGCCGATGGGCAGCTTTGTTTACCTTCAAGATTCAAGACCGATTGGTGCTGAAAGTTTGCTGAAAGCAAGAAGAGGACAGAAAATTTTTGCATAGAAGAACATTAGGTTGATGCGGTTTTCGCGAGGTTGCTATGGCGCTGTCGATAAAACGTTTCCAATGTGCTCAAGCATGACTGTTCATGTTACGGGTATTAGCACCTGAAGCATACTTGAGGTAGCATAAGCTTCCGCAAAACATTTTTTTTTTACTAATCGGAGCTTGTGGGAGATTCGGCACGACAGTCTATTATTGGTTCCGCTTTGTTAAACAAAAGTACAGAATGTATCTACCGGCGCCTATGTTCAACGATCATTGCTGTATGGCGTATGAAATCTTTCAGTATTGAGGAGAAGCCGTTACAGTATATATGTGGCAGAATGCATATGGTTGTGTGCGTAGCACCGGCAGGTTGAAGAAAAGCGTCTTTGAGTCCTGTACTTTGTTTTAGAAACCGTGGTGGTTAGTCGGTTTGTTCAAATTGTAGCACACATAGTGAATGAACCAGCACTGGTGCCTGCATTTACAGTGCTTCTTCACTTCACATACACGCTACGCAATGTTTCAATCTTCTGAAAATTCACTTGTCAGTAGTCCATCACCGGCATTAGTGTTTTCTCTCCTTACCTTTTTCAATGTGCTATGTGCTAGCATCTGATGCATGTTCCATCATATGTGCTTTAGGTTCACACTGTGGACACATTTTTAGTTGTGCTATGTCTTTTCATTTTCGTTGCTTAGGTACACTGATCTTACTCAGCGCGCGAACGCCCAGTGTACATAAAATTTTTGGCATTCTGGTGCAGGATGTGGGCTTTGGAAGGACCAGTTGATGAGAAAATCCATGTCTATGCTGCACAGCAAGGCTTGTGGCAGACCTGAAAGCATCGATAGATATCCCTTACAACAATGACTCTAGACTGTCTATAGAAAGTCTATAAACTCATTATAGACGACCTTGCCTTTCTATAGATTTGGACTTTTGTTGATACAATGTCTATAGACTGTCTATAGACGAAAGCCGATAAAGCTTTTATTTCTTTTTGTCTATTCGCAGTCTATAGATGGTCCATAGAAAAAGTCGATACAGTCTATTTATTGTTGTTCATTCTTCGTGTTTAGACTGTCTATAGACGAGAGTCGATAAGATTGTATATTGCCTGTCTATTCCCACTCTACCTAGTTCTACACAAACACGCACCTGCACACAGTCACGTTAACCGCACCCCCATATATATATGGGGGTGCGGTATATATATATATATATATATATATATATATATATATATATATATATATATATATATATATATATATATATATATATATATATATATATATAGTATCTGCGCGACCGGCGGCTCGAGTCACATTACGTGTAATCGCGGTCTTCACGCTCGGACAAACACTTCTAAGGAGCTCGTCTTGAGCAATAGAAACCTTTATCGGGATTTTCTAATATTGCTGCGTCACTAACATCGCGCGGTTTTTCGTTGACTGATATCCTGCGCTATAAACTCGTCAGTTTCTCATTCACTTAAAATATGTGACAAATTCTCTGAGCCCACCCAGTATTTTGCAGGTGGTATGCCTGCGCGGCCACGCATATGAGTACCTCATTGCCGTAGTGATTGCTCTCACCTTTCATCGGAGCGGAAAATTAGCACCAACGTACGTGCGGGCATCACATTTGGCGGTACGCTGGAAGATATGCTACAAATGCGCTGTATGGCTCACCGTCGCTGGCGATAACAATCGCCTGAAGGGCCCTGTAACGGCTTTTACAAACAGTGCACTCATCCATGTGGGCGTTCCAGACTTACACGATAGCCCACAGCGCTTGTAATACAACCTACCAGCGACGTGGTCCAACAAAGGCCTCAATTTGGACAGTGATCATTATGTTCTCGAAATTAGTATACCTGCAGCTGGGTATAGTAAAAAGAACAAACTGCTCGTCAAACATACCAAGTGGGACCAATTTAGATTCAAACGCAACCATCAGGCAGCAACGAAGATTAAAGACCTAAACGTGTGGACGGCGCAGCTCCTCCAGGATGCGGAAGAATCCACGATCGAGGCGCCCACCGAGGAAGATGGCCCCCGACCCGACTGTAAGCTGATCAACCTCTGTGAAAAGCAGCAGACTCTTCATGCAGAATGGATGAAGCACATACATAACCGCACACTTAAACTAACACTGGCTCAGGCTGAGGCGGAAGTACTGGAGTATTCACGCGAGCTAAATTCGGCTCAATGGATGCAGCTGTGCAACAGGCTAAATGGCCAGCTCTGCTCGAAGAACTCCTGGTTCTAGTTTAGAGATTTACTCGATCCCGATAGCAGAAGAGGATCAACGGCCAAGAAGATCAGTCAGCTCCTTTGGGCGCATCCGGCCTCGGAGCAAGAGATCATACAAGAGCTCACCAGCCGCTATTTTAATACAGAAAGAAATGAGCTGGCGTACGCAGACTACACTGACGAAGCGACTGAGAGCATAGATGCCGACATAATCGAGGGCTGTGGTGAGAGCTGAGCTCGCCGATCTACGGGGTATGTTAGAAAAGTATCCGACCTTATTTTTTTGCCAACACCTGATGAACAAACGCGCTTGCTTCAGCCGACCTAGAACCTTCGTGCGCATGCGCGAATTTTTTCCCGCCTGCCGACAGCGTCAGTCGCTGGGACGCAGCGTTTGAGTGAGATAGTGCGCAGTTCTCTCGTCGGTTTTTTATTGCAAGGAAAATGGCGGAGCGACTGGAGCAGTGCTACTGCATCAAATTTTTACAGAAACTGGGTGGCAGCCAAGTGAAAACAATTCGGGAGATTCAGACGGCTTTCAGTGACGATGCTATGAGAAGCGCGCAGATTAAGGAGGGGTACAACCGGTTTAAAGACGGCCGCACATCGGTGGAGAGCGAGTCATGGCTCCGGTTCGCCATCAGCATGTTGAAATGACCAGGTCAGTGCCCAAGTTAACGCTGTGGTGATGCGGGACCGTCGTGGGACTACCGGAGAAATTGCGGAAGAGGTGGGCATCAGCACTTTTTCTGCACATTCCAATATAACCGAAGATTTGGCCATGAAGAAAGTTGCGACAAAATTCATGCCGAAGCTGCTCACGGTGGAGCAAAAGCTACTTCGTGTTGAAGTCTCACGGGACATGCTGGATTCCACAAACAGTGACCCCGACTTCATGAACACCATAATCACTGGTGACAAGTCTTGGATGTACGGGTACGACCCGGAAGCCAAATCCCGGTCGCCACAGTGGAAGCATTCCACTTCTCCAAGACCAAAGAAGGCCCACCAAGTGCGCAGCAACGTCAAAGTGACGCTAACTGCTTTATTTGACTCCCGCGGTGTGGTACACCACGAGTACGTACCACAGGGTCGAACCATCACTAAAGAGTACTACAGGGATGTCCTCCGTCACCCTACGTGATACGGTGCGGCGCAAGAGACCGGAGTTGTGGTCAACAGAAAATTGGCGCATCCATCACGACAATGCTCCTGCACATTTCTCGCACTTGATTCAGACTTTTTTGGCGAAAAGCCAGACTCATGTAGTTCAACAGGCTCCTTACTCTCCTGATATGGCCCAATGCGACGTCTGGCTGTTTCTCAAAATCAAGAGGCTGTTGAAAGAAGCGCGATTTCAGAGAAGAGAAGACATTATGGCTGCAACGACAGCTGAGCTAAACTCCATTCCGGAAAAGGCTTTCTCGGAATGCTTCCAACAATGGCGGCACCGCTGGGAGAAGTGTGTGGAATCCCAAGGAGACTACTTTGAGGGTGATTAGGTTTCCAACGCTCCAGTTATGCCACTTTTTTTTCTGCGGCCAAAGGTCAGATACTTTTCTAACAGACCTGGTAAAACCACCTCAGCGGCGGCGCCGGATGGCATAGCAAATAAAATGCTGCGCAACCTCGATGAGCGGACAATTAGAAGCCTCACCGGCCTCTTCAATCAGGGGTGGCGCACCGCGGAACTGCCACAGCCATAGAAGGAGGCTGTCGTAGTCTTTATTCCAAAACCTGGAAAAATGCTGCAACTGGAGAATCTGCGCCCTGTCTCGCTTACGCTATGTCTGGGCAAAGCACTAGAGCACGTGGTTTTAACACGCCTCACTGAGCATGTAGAGGGACACAAATTATTCCCACCCACCCTCTTTGGCTTTCGGCCAGCCGTGTCCCCGCAAGACATCATGTCGATGCTCGAAAGGGGCGCTGTGGATGCCGGAATCCCGGGGGCAGTGCACACGATCCTAGGGTTCGACTTGCACAAGGCGCTGGATAACGTCAGACACGAGGCCATACTCAGAAACCTATAGGAAATGAACGTTAGGGCATGGGTGCACAGATACATCATTGCCTTTCTTCGCGACCGCACAGCCATCTTCATCATTGGAGATATCAATAGCCCTCAGATCAATCTCGGCGCTAGGGGTACATCCCCGGGTGCAGTACTATCTCCTTTTCTTTTCAGCTGTGCAATGAGGAACCTACCCAAAGAACTTGACAAGATCCCGCTCATCCGCCATGCCATCTATGCGGACCATGTTACCATTTGGACGGGACCGTCAAATAGGCATTGCAAACAGCAGCCGACACGGTACAAGCCTATGTGGCCGGCAACGGCCTCAAATGCTCTTCCACCAAGTCAGAACTGTTTATTGCCGGCAAAACAACGCAGGCAATCAAAATTACACTGCAAATTATAGTCAAAAAAGAAGTAGTACTCCAGGTCGCCACCATCAGTGCACTGGGGCTCTTCCTAGAGGAAAAGAACTCGTGCACAGAAACGATCAAGAGACTGGCGAGCACCTCTCGCCAGATAATCGGGCTGCTGCGACGTATTACTAGCCGCAAGTTTGGACACCGAGGCATGCAGGCTAATCGAGGCTTACTTCGTCTGCAGAATAGCATACAAATGCCCTTTCCTTCAACTACGAAAGATTGACTTCGCAAAGATCGACACTTTACTGCATTCAGTCTACAGAGTAGCCGCCAGACTTCCTACATGGGCAAGCAACGAAAGACTGATGCAATTAGGACTCCATAACGCCGTCAGTGAAATCGTGGAAGCGCACAGAGCGACGCAGTGGTTGAGACTCATGCACGCAGCAAGGGCATCAGATCCAACTACGGAATCTACCCCTTCCGCTCCCCCCCCCCCCCCCCACTCACACAGGAACCACCAGGAGAGTGAAAATTCCGAGAGACATTAGGAACAAACTGGCTCATTCACAAAATGGTCATTCCACCACTCCCGAAGAACATGGAAGAACACAAGCGACGCCGACGCGCACACGCGGAATCCCTTAAGAAGACTCTAGCAGACAAACCGGCCGCTTATGTGACGCCTCGCCTGTGGCGAACAGCACATATGCGAAAGCGGCTCTAGAAGGAACGGGGTGGATCCTCCGAATCGAGGAAATCGCAGCGAGGTCTATCCTAGAAGCAGAAGAGGCCGCCATTGCTAGTGCAACCGCAGTCGCAGGGCCGCTCTTCATAGTATCGGACTCAATGTCAGCGATCAAAAGCTTCAAATCGGGCGAAGTAAGCCAAACTGCGGCAGCAAAACTACCGAGGCCGGACATAAGCACCAGGCTTCTCTTCCCTAGCCACGAGGGAAACATCGGCAATGATGCTGCCCTCCTCACTGCTCGTGCAACTACTAACCAGGCCGAGGGGCAGCCTCCTCCAGAAAACCCTGAAACACTGTCACTAAGTTACGGAGATCGCCTCCGTCGGCAAAAAGAGGGACGACAGATTTACCCGCCTCCATGTGGTGGCCTAAACAGACAACAGGCCGTGGCCCTGCGCCGAGCCCCAACACGCAGTGTGCTCAGCCCCAGGAGACTAGCAGCCACACTGAAGGATGGCAGCGTCTCGACATGTACGTTCTGCAGCTTAGCATAGGCTGGACAGGATCAGATTCTATGGGGATGCGACCGCCCCCCGCCCCCGAAAGAGCTCCTGTGGCTAGCCCCCTCATCTGAGGAATGGGAGAAAGCGTCGACCAAGAATCGCAGTCCAGGCTGACGGAATGGATGGCGACAGCTGCGGCCCCCGGCGCCCCAACCTGGCCTCTCCCCATGACCTGAATCCCCTTTCCCCTACTATTTAATAATGTTCTTTCCTCCTCTTCCTCCTTTATCGGCGGCGGCTTCAGTGAATCGAGCCCTACGCGTCACCCACGCGCTGGCTTTCGCGGTCTCCAGTTTAGCGAGGCAGTCGCACCCCACTTCGCTCCGTTCGCAACGTGCCGCACGCGATCGATAGTACGCGCCAACCAATATATGGCGAACTCAAAACACGCATAGCACTGCGTTCGCATTTTCCATTAGGGAGTATTGTAATTGTAGGTGAATATTTTTTCGTGTCAATGTCGTTTAGGGAAAGAGAATGCTATTATTGCAGTGTCATTCGCTACGTCGTGTATTTAAATACGGGTGTAAATAAACTCTACATCGTATTGTGTAAGAGAAAGTGCAGAATTGGGGTTGCATATTATTATGCACGTGGCAAATGTAATCTTCAATGCAATGAGTGGCACCACAAAAACCCACAATACTTAGTAAAGCAATGAACGGGGCTAGTCGGTGGACGTTCATTATTATATTGCGCTTAGTGTTACACTGACGAACGTGAAGGACAGGACGCGGACGTACGTAGCGCGTCCTGTCCTCGTTCGTCTGTGTAACATTAAGCGCATTATAATCATGAACCCTCAATACATTGTTCTTGTGCTCTTCATGAGTTTTTCAAGAAACCGTAAGCAGCTGAATCCCTTGTAGTTTATTGATATATGCTTATTGCTGCTTTCACTCTCAAAATATATTTCATGAAATATAGAATGGTAGCCTTAGCTTAGGCATTATATGGAACCTGCTCATTAAACCTGATAATCCGCAGCAGTTTCGGTGCACTTTCGCCGCTCTGTCACAGCCGCCTGAGTGGGAAACGTGCTGTCGGTTGTGAACTCGAACATGTCTCGGTAGACTGAACGCCCTTTTATCAGGTTTCCACCTAGTAAACATTAAACGCTTTTATCTGCAAGCTTTGCACTTACATATCAGTGCACTACCGCTAATGCTCATGTCGGAGAAACAATGGTTTCAATGATCAAGGTGTCGATGTTGCAGCGGAGAAATAGAATCCACGGTGGGTGTGTCCACCGGCAAAGCCTCCCCCCCCCCCTTCACCCCCACGCGAACACAAAATTAAGCACTCACAGGTGCCGGCATAAGGATAGACTAACATACAGAGTACGCGCGGTTAATTATGGAGAATAAGTTTCTCAGGTCATTTAACCAGCTTTTATACGAAGAAGGCTTGGCCGCAGCTAGTTACCTATAATATTCCAATGCGTGATAACAAAATTAACTCCGTGTCTTATTATATTCATGTGTCTATCGTTTCTTTTTTGCAATGCCACCGACAGCTTTACCGCACCCATGACATGAGTGCACAGGCGAGCACATTTCAGGCAACAGAAGTATGCCAAATTATTCTTCAACGCAAGAACGAAATTAAAGTAAAACAAAACAATAAAACGTCATGAAACGACGCATGAAAATACAAGTAAAGGGTGAAGTGCCGTCACAAAAGGGCGCAATCCTAGAAGCGAGGCCACCGCCTGCAAATGTCACTCACTTGACTGCCGCTCAAAGTCTCGCTACTTCTTGGACGGGAAACCGGCAATTCAGGGAACTAAAAGATACTATGAGCAAACAACGCAAATGGGAGCGAGCTAGGCGGAGTGGGAAAGAAAATAGAGACCGGGAAGAGAAAAGTCCCGTGTACACAAGCAAACATATAGAGAAGGTTTGTTGGGTCAAGCCGGTAATCGAGACACGGCGAAAAAAGCCCTTTCCAAAGCGACAGAGAAACCGTAATTAAGTCGGCAAATACGGCTTCTCACCGGCTAGATGGATGGCTTCTTTCTCGGGTGGGAAGCGTTTCAGGCTGGAAGCGTCTCCTTACTTCGCGCGGAAGGCGTCAGGTGGAAAAATGCCTGAGGCCAGGAAGCTACTGAAAGGCGACTGCCAACATGGAGGCTGAATAGCAACGACAGGGTTCTAAATTCTCAACAGGACAGTTAGAAACCCAACTATCGAGGAAGCTTCTGGTAGCATTCAAGAAGTCTATAGGCAGCGTATCATCCTATGGCAGAAAGAGCTCTCAGCTACACTGCACAAATGCATTTTACCGATCGTTTAGTGCACTATGAAGAAGATGCCAACGTGGACCTCACAACATGCAGATGCACTCAAATTTGTTTACTTTATGCGACAAAGCACATGTCAGTCAATCGAAAAGATATTCGCCGACCACAAACAAATAATTGTAGGCTCATTCACGAAACGTCTCCAATCCAAAACGTCATGTTACTGTTAATTCGATTAGCATTCTTAAGACACTTTATGCTCTTTCCGCAGGTTATCTGTGTACCTATCTCTGTGACTACGTTTTCCCGCCAACTTGTGTCTCTGTGTAGGCCACGGTGGCGCGTCGGGCTGTTGGGCTGAGGGAACCTGCTTCGAAACCAATCATCGGCCACTGGGCAGTCTATGGGCAGTCTATGTTCCAACGAGCAGTGCATTGTGCTGTTGTGCTGAGGAAACCCGGTTCGAAACCAACCAACGGACCGACGGTGGTCACACAGTGTGTGGTGCTGTATACGCAGCTCTTCAATGAACTTTGTGGCGGCGCGAGTATCGCCTCGGTGAAGGAAGCTCGCGTGCATGCACGTAGCGCGGCAATGGCACACGCCGGCGCACTCGACCTGAGTCTGGGCAGCGCCAGACAGCCAGCCATGGCCGGCCATGTAACTGTTCATGGCATCTCTGATTCTCGCGAATCATGGGAGGAATCTGAGGCCCACATCATTAACGCGCTAACAAGCATCATCGGTAATCTACCCGACATGGCAATCGAACGCGCTCATCGTCTCGGTTCGTATCCGCCAGATAAATGTAGCCTCATTATAGCCAAATTCAGCAACCACAAAGTAAAGGAAAATGTCGTTTCCGCGCGTAGGCTTCTAAAAGATAGACATCACAATCCGTGCTAACTGCTCACCTGCGACCCGCCATGTTCAAAGTGTACTGATTGCCTTTGCAAAGAAGTTACCGGGAAAACCCCTGTTTCATCTCCGATACAACAAAATATTCGTAAACAAGAAGCAGTATATCTACTATCCTGTGACAGACAGCCGTGATAAAGCGTACATAACAGCACACGCGTCTCAAGACCGAGCCGTGTACTGCCCCACCAAATCGTCCATAGAGAAGTGCGAGAGGCAATAGAAGACAGTCAGTGTCTGCCCTTTTCTCTAACATTCGAAGCATCAAAAACAAAAGCGACTCGTTCACTTCCAGTCGACAGGTTTAACCCAGATATCATTGTACTTACCGAAACTTGGCTGCATCCACATATTGGAGACCGGGAAATCCACACATCGCTTCTCAGTTTATCGCTGCGACCGTACGATGCGTCAAGGTGGCGGCGTTCTTCTGGCAATGAATAAACACCTCTCGCAGCACAATAATATTGTGGGAATTTATAAGCTATTCTTTGTAATCTGTACATGATCAACATCATGTGAGGTTCATATGGGGTTCTTCTTCATCATCACTTGTGGGGCTGGATCTCGAGTGTGATCCATGCTGTGGGCGTGGTCGGTCGCCCAATCCTTGACGCGGAATAAACGTCGTGAGAACTGCTGTGTCACAAGTGGTGGAGTGTTCTCTTTGGTCCTCCGTCCTCTGACTCCCCGCTCAACCGCCTGGAGCTTAGATCGGGTCGCCGATTGTGCCAGCTGTCCGCCAGCATTTCGCAGGACGAGCCAACAGGCACTTCTACTTTCACCAGCTCGGCCTCGGCTACCCCAGCCTCTCCGTATTGGGTTGTCAGTGGGCACCAGCGTGATCCCCATCTGTTTGCTGGGCTTCGCGGTGAAGACGTCGAGGATTGGCTGGACGACTATGACCGTGTGAGTTCGGCTAACCGTTAGGACGATGCGTCCAAGCTACATCACGTCGCCTTTTATCTGACAGGCGTAGCCAATACTTGGTTTTTCAACCATGAGGTTGATTTCACGAACTGGGGCGCTTTCAAACAGCAGCTCCGCCAAATCTTCGGCACACCGGCTGTTCGTTCTGCCTTCGCCAAAAAGACGCTCGACACTCGCAAGCAACAACCCGGTGAATCTTATACGTCGTACGTCGAGGATGTGCTTGCTCTTTGTCGACGCGTGAACACGGCCATAACCGAATCAGACAGGGTTCGCCACATCCTGAAAGGCATCGGAGCTATTGCTTTCAATGCTTTAGCCATCCAGAACCCCGTTACCGTCGCTGATATCGTCGCTACTTGCCAGCGCCTTGACGAACTGGAATCAGTACGGTTGCAGCCAGACACCACTGCAAACACTACCGCCGACGACCGCTCATTACGAGCAATGATACGCGCAATAATTCGAGAAGAGCTCCATTATCTTGGCTTAGCCGCAGGGCCCACGCCTTCTCATGCCTACGATACCAATCTGCGAGACGTCATCAAAGATGAATTGGCGTCCATGGCTGGTGCAGCGTACACGGACCCTCTAACCCCTAGAGCCCCATCAACGTACGCACAAGTAGCCGCAGCTACTCCAGTCATCGTTCCACCGATGCCTCCAAAACCAACACCGGCCCACATCGCTTCCATGACTACCAGCGCACCTACCCAAACCAGCTATCCGCAGGGGCGTCCTCCTCGTCCGATCTACTACTACTGCAGCTATCGTGGCCACATTGCACGTTTTTGCCGCAAGCGCCAGCAAGACGAGCGTCGCGGATATGACGTATACGAACGGGATGAATTTTCGCCCGGAGCTACTTTCCAACGTCTAGGGAGCTTACATGACCAACGCCGTCCTTATGGTCCACCGCGCGGACGCTCTCCATCGCCTCCTGTAGCATCCGAGACGGCTCAGACGTACCATCCTGCGAGACGCCGCTCGCCGTCACCCCTTGGCCGCTCTACGTCCCCACTGAGACCTGCTTCTCAATTCGCCGAGTGTCGTCCGGAAAACTGAATTATGCAGCTTTTGGAGGAAAAGCTGCATCGAACGATCGGACAGAAATTCCTCCATCGCGGCCGTGCAATGTGATATTGGTTGTAGTAGAAGGTGTACAAGTAGAAGCTTTAATAGACACTGGTGCTAGTGTTTCACTCATTCACCGTGAATTGTGTTCGCGACTTCGGAAAGTTACGACCCTCTATGATCGACCTACGCTACTCGCTGCTCAAGGGGCCTCCATTCGACCTATTGCCATGTGCACTGCTCGTATTTCCATAGATGGACTTCTGCACTACGTACAATTTGCAGTGCTAAGTTCCTGTGCCCAACAGCTCATATTGGGATGGGATTTTCTTTCTACGGCCTCCGCCTCCATCTGCTGTGGGCAACGCGTTCTCCATATGACCGACACGACCTATTCACTTCATGCAGATGACGCATCCCTTCACTTGCTTGCTGCAGAAGATGCCGCGCTACTTCCTCGCCATCAAAGCATCGTTACCATCACGTCTGACGTCATTGAATGCGGTGACGTGCTCGTATTACCATCTGCACGCTGTCTCGCAAGAGGAATAGCCTTTGCATCAGGGCTCGTCAGGTTTGATTATGGCTCTGCACTTCTCTACGTTACAAACCCGACATACGAAAAGATTCTCATCCCTACAGGCACTACATTGGCTTGCGCCACTGAATCGGAGTCTATATCTGTTGTTTCGTTTAAACCAGCTCCCTCTGAAGTTCATTGTGCCGGAGGGGCCGCATCTCCTTCAGCTCTTCCAGCTGCCATCAGTTCCGATCTGACACCTTCGCAGTCACAACAATTGCTTGCTTTGCTCCAAAAACATGAAGCTTCCTTTGATGCGCATTCAGCTTCGTTGGGAAGGACTTCAATGACGACGCATCGGATAGAGACAGATGGCACATCCATCGTGCGCCGTAGACCCTATCGCGTATTGCTAGCCGAGAGGAAAGTCATTGACGAGAACGTCACCGACATGCTCCAACGAAACATAATACGCCACTCTGATAGCCTTTGGTCTTCCCCCGTTGTTTTGGTTCGGAAAAAAGACGGCTCTGTCCGATTTTGTGTCGACTACCGAGCACTTACCAAGATCACACGCAAGGATGTATACCCTATGCGGCGAATAGACGATGCCTTGCGTTCCCTGCAGGGTGCCGAGTACTTCTCCAGCATCGATCTGCGTTCCGGCTACTGGCAGATACCTATGCATGAGCACGATAAGGAGAAAACAGCGTTTTCAACTCCAGATGGGCTCTACGAATTTAATGTCATGCCATTCGGCCTCTGCAATGCGCCCGCAACGTTCGAGCACATGATTGACACCGTTCTTCGTGACCTGAAGTGGAAGACTTGCCTGTGCTATCTGGACGATATTGTTGTTTTCTCGTCAGCCTTCTCTCAGCACCTGCAACGTCTGGATGAAGTTCTCACGCGCCTTGCCAACGCTGGACTTCAGCTAAACACCAAGAAATGCCTATTTGCGAGCAAGACGATCAAAGTATTGTGAGCAAAGATGGCATTCGTCCTGATCCTGACAGGGTTTCGGCAGTTCAGCACTTCCCTCGTCCCGAAAAGACCAAGGATTTGCGTAGATTTCTAGGCCTCGCTTCCTATTTTCGCCGATTCATACGAGGCTTCGCCTCAATAGCGTCACCTCTGCACAAATTACTGGGTTTTATGTATGGTCTCCCGAATGTGAATCTGCGTTCGCCCATCTAAAGCGCGCTCTCACATCTGAACCAGTACCACGCCATTTTGATGAAGCTGCTCCTACCCTCCTGCATACGGATGCTAGTGGTCACGGAATTGGTGGCATTCACCTACAGCGAGACGACACTTTAGGTGAGAGGGTCGTCGCATATGCAAGTCGCGTTCTGACAAAGGCCGAAAAGAATTACACCATCACGGAGCAGGAATGCCTAGCTATCATTTGTTCTGTGCAGAAGTTTCGACCTTATCTTCACGGCCGCCACTTTACGATCATTACAGACGATCATGCATTATGCTGGCTTTCAACGCTGAAGAACTTGTCTGGACGACTTGGTCGGTGGATTCTTCGTCTGCAAGAATACGACTTTACTATTACCTACAAGTGCGGAAAAAACACCAAGATGCAGACGCGCTTTCTCGCTCTCCACTTCCTACGACACCATGCAATGGACCTCCAACTACCATCCGTGACAGGCTTTCGCACGATCCCTCCTCACATGCTTTCTTGTTGGCCTCTGTCGATGAGATGCCTCCACACGACAACAAATCCTTCCAATTTCATCAACTTGCCGACTCTTACTGTCGGCGCATCATAGACCACCTTCAAGGAGCTTCGCGCCCGCCCAACGCCCGCCTTCGTCGACAGCTGACGCAATTTAAGATTGACAACCGCGTCCCATACCGTCATGTCTAGCACCCTGACGGTCAACGCTGGGTTCCTGTCCTGCCACGCTCTCTACGTGCTCATGTCCTGCAGGCTTCTCATGAAGACATGACTGCTGGTCACCTTGGTTTCCAGAAAACCTATGACCGCATCAAAGGTCGCTTCTACTGGCCTGGATTGTCCGCCAGTGTAGCGAGGTATGTCGCTTCCTGCGCCCTATGTCAGCGTCGAAAGCTCCCTACATCAGCTCCAAGCGGACAACTGCAACCGGTTCCTTGTCCGTCGCAACCATTTGAAGTCGTTGGCGTTGACCTGTATGGTCCTCTTCCTGTGACTATCACCGGTAAACGATGGATTGTGACAGCTGTTGATCACTTGACACGCTACGCCGAAACAACTTGTGTGAGTTCTGCCTCAGCCTCTGAAGTAGCTGCATTCATACTTCAATCCTTAATATTGCGTCACGGTGCTCCTCGCGTCCTCCTGAGCGACCGTGGCAAAGCATTCCTCTCGCAACTACTAGACGAAGTACTCAGAGCCTCCGGAACCACCCACAAACTACCTCCAGTTACCACCCGCAAATGGCCTCACAGAGCGATTTCATCGCACGCTGTCAGACATGCTAGCCATGTACATCTACCCGGATCACAGAAACTGGGACGCAATTTTGCCATTCGTGACTTTTGCATATAATACCGCCGTTCAACGCACGACCGGTTACTCGCTATTCTACCTTGTCTATGGTCGTTCGCCCTCTTGCTGTCTTGACGCCTTTCTTCGCGCCAACTGTCCATCAATGTCCATCCTCCTGTGAAGAATATGTGTCCCGCATCCTGCGTTGTCGCCAGCTCGCACGCATCAACACCGAAGCACGGCAACAGGACCGCAAGCAGCATTACGACGCCTCTCATCGCGTCGTGTGCTTCTGCCTTGGCGAGGAAGTGCTACTCCGGACACCAGTTCGTACTCCTGGCTTGTGTAACAAGTTTCAGCTTTGGTTCATCGGTCCCTACAAAGTCTTGGAGCAGACTTCTCCGGTTAACTATCGCGTGGAACCAGTTATTGCTCCGAATGACCGCCGCTGCCGCGCCACTGAGAATGTCCACGTTTCCCGTATGAAGCCTTTCACGAGACGTTCACCGCCCCTTTGAATTGCGGCCAGGATGGCCGCTATCGCGCGAGCGGACATTAATGTGGGAATTTATAAGCTATTCTTTGTCCTCTGTACATGATCATCATCATGTGGGGTTCATATGGGGTTCTTCTTCATCATCGCTTGTGGGGCTGGATCTCGAGTGTGATCCGTGCTGTGGGCGTGGTCGGTCGCCCAATCCTTGACGCGAAATAAACGTCGTGAGAACTGCTGCGTCACAATATTGCTACTAACTTGGAGATAATCTGGGCAATTATCGAAATAAATTACGAAAACATTTTAATTGGCGTATATTATCGAGCTCCTACTTGCGCTGCCTCCTTTGCTAGCGACTTACAAGAGGCAATCAGTATCGTCGTAACACGCTACACTTTCTTACCCTTGCTTCTACTGGGCGACTTCAATATTCTGAACACAGCCTGTCATAGCAAACCCATTATGATACACCCTATCACCTGGTTTTCTTGACTTTCTTGCATATGCAGCCCACCAGAATCACACAAAAAAAATGGTAACACCCTTGACCCTCTGCTACCAATACGACCTGATTTTATTTCGAGCATTACTTACTTACTGTCCTTAAGCGATCACCCTCTTATCCATTTCCACATCAACATTTCACGTCCAGAACCTGAAAAAAGAAAGCTGACTTTGAACCAATTATTAATGTGCTCTGTATTTTCCTTGACACTTTCCTGGCGGATTTTGTTAACCGCAGTGTGCACCTGAACTGGAATATGTTTATTACTAAAATTGGTCAATGAAAGGAAAAAAAATTATCTCTACCTACACTCTTTCCTATAATGATAACGCTCCTTGGTACAACTGGAGGATGTCCACAAGCGTTGTGCCGCTACTGTATAGGGTACTTTTGCTGGCCCTATTTCGGTACAGCTTGCCAGCTTTGACTAACGCAAGTAAAACAAGCCTACGTGCTATGCAAAGTGTTCAGGCTCAGGCGCTCCGGATTTCTCTCAGTCTTCCTGGAAGTGCGTCAACGATGGCAAATATTGCAATCCCCAGAGACTACATCATCGAGACCCACATCACAGTTGATGCACTAAGGCCCGTATTCACAAACGGAACTTACCCTTAACTTTTGACTTAAGTAGCCGTCCGATGCTTAACGCATTTCATAGACAAATCTTGTACTTAAAGTAAACTTTAATCAACACTTGAGTGCTGGAAAGCAAAGTACGGTCATCGGCAACCTTAAGTGCGACTTTCACTACTCTCGCCTAGCAAGCAAGATGGCCGCCTGCTACGGCAGCCTCGACGACTTTGCCGATTTTGCAGGTCGTGTGCGCAATATTACGGGGGATGAGGCATACTGATACGTGTCGCCATTACGGCCACGGCTTAAGAATCGACAGAATCCCATGGAAGTATACAACGACGCGGAATTCTTGTGGCGGTAACACTTTTCCAAGAAAGTGGTGCTGCGGCTATTGGAAATGCTGCCACTGGTCCCCAAAGACAACGAACGCGGTCACCCCGTGCCGCCGCTGCTCCAGCTTCTAATCGCGCTGCGATTCTACGGCGCTGGAACATTTCAGGTTGTCACCGGGAACCTCGTTAATGTTTCTCAAGCAACTGTGTCTCGAATCATTGCACGAATATCAAGAATGACTGCCAAGACTTTGTTCCCGCAGCTCGTGAAGTTTCCAAATGCTAATGATTTGGCATCTGTAATGGAGGAGTTCTATACCATCGCACGGTTTCCTGGTGTGAGCGGGCGCATTGACTGCACTCATGTACCCATCACAAGTCCTGGAGGGGATGACGCGGAGGTTTTTCGCTGTCGAAAGGCTGCGATGGCGCGAAACGGACTCAAGGAGCACGGCGCGTTCTTCCTCGTAAAAGTTTCTTTTCTTTTTTTCCATCGTCCGCGCAGGTTGAAAACACGCAACGCACACACACTCTCTGCGCAAGAACACCGCAAGTTTTCAGCAGCAAAACACAAAAAAAGTCGGAGTGGTGAGACAAAGAACCGCAGTGGCTGCGAGAACCAACGTGAACTTGTGGCCAGACGAGTTTGAGTAAAGCGCTAAAACTAAACCGTTCTTTGTATTACTCATTTTACTCAGAAGAATGCGTGAGCAAGCACTGCAACAGTTATATCCACATTACCCTGCTGCAATTTTTTTTTTGCGATTGAACCTATCGTACGCCTAAAGTATTTACGTATCCTCGACACCAGACGACATACTTGACACGAAAAGTGCTAATTTCGAAAGTGATACTTAAGTGCCGTTTTCGAAGTAATCGCCTAAAACTTTCCTAACACTTGTATTTCTCCCGCCTTTATCGACGCCCTACTTCAGTTCTGTTTCTGAATACGGGCCTAAGAGTGCACGTAAGGAACCTTGCCCGGACTCCTTGCCACCATCTAGCCTCTCTATCCGCAGAGAGATCACGTGCCTCGTTCTGCCGAACGGTATCCCCACATCATGAGGCCATACCATCTTGCTTCACACCTCATTGGGTGCCTCATTCAACCAAAGATCGACCTGACAATAACTGGCATCCAGAAAAAAGTAGATATGGGATCGCCGGCAGCTTACCTTACTCCTATTATATGAGTAGTACCGGTATTACATCCACATATACACCGAACACTCCGTCCTGCTGAAGATCTCTACCACAGCAGTCGTCATTTCAGCAAAAGCCACCACCATTCAGTTGAAAAAAAAAAGGCCAACCCTTCCCCTACCGAAAAATGGTGGTAAGCGAAGCTTGTCGTGCGTGCACCTCACCTTCGTCACACGAAGTAACCCACAGGTTACGGTGCCACATTGCTTCCGCCTCCCGTTCCCTTAATTGCGGATCTTCTCATTGCTGTCACATTGCCTGGGCTCGGGTGACTCATTGCCCGGGCTCGGGCGGCTCTAACAGCTGGATCGGCGCGCCGACGGCGAGCCTTTTTACGGGCGCGTTCTCGCCGCCTCTCGCCAAACAACGGTGCTCACAAGCACAAAATCTGCCTGTTTTGATATGTTGTGACATTAACTGATGTCACCGATGAGCGGCTATCATTATATCTCAAGCGAACGACGAGTGGTCGCTGCACCTGCCCTTTGGTGCACCTTTGGTGCTTTGGACTGTCAGCGGCATTCTTGCAGTATACAAATGCTGAAAGTCGTGTTCCAGATCTTGCAGTGAGCATGCGAAGCGCTTCCCTGAGAAGAGGTAAAATACCTAAAATAGCAAACAGCACATATCGAATCACTAGTTAGGGCTACCCTTGGTCTTCATGTCGCAGCACGGTTCGTCGCTATTGAATTCGTTAGAATCATAACTGTCAATATTTGAAGGATACGAAGAGCTGGTGCAGCTTACGTTATCACCCAAAGGTCCGGCGCAGCCATGATTCAGCTGAGCGACTGCTCTTCGCTGCCAGCGGGCGAGACCGGCATGCTTTGCGCGCCTTTCTCGGTGGGGACACTGGTTACGTCACACGAAGAGGCTCGCTCGGCTGCTTGATCAGGTTCCAGTTTAGTTTTCGCACTTTTTTCTTATTAAAAATTATTTTCGAATATGTTTAACAATTCTGCTATCAGCTAGACGCATGACAGGGGCGTCTCAGGGACCTAAATATTCCATTACCTTGACATGGTCAAAATATCGCCGGAGTTCCACTTGTTTAAACGGGTTATGTTCTCTTGTGCAAGACGTTGCATTTTCATTGCTCATGCTTTGCGGTGACGTAGAATCAAACCCCGGGCCGAGCACAGAGGAGCTATTGCGCCAAATACTTGATGGTCAAAAAACCATGCAAGCAAGACTTGACACTATCGAATCCAAGGTCGAACATTCCACAATAACATTTACAGAACTTACGGCCAAGATTTCTAGTCTTGAGACAACCATAAATACCTTGCAAAGTAAATTGATCGACCTCGAGGACAGGAGCAGGCGCAATAATCTTCTCGTGTTCGGTTTACCGGAACGTCCTGATGAAACGTTTCAATCGCTAACAAATTCTGTGGTTTCCGAAATATTTGAAAATATGCTCGGTGTAAAGGTGTCAACAGTCGAAAGAATTCACCGAATCGGACAAAAGAAGCGAAACAAAAATAGGCCAGTTGTGCTCAAACTCATTGACCACCGTGAAAAGATTAAAGTGCTCAGAAACTGCTCTAAGCTAAAAGGAAAGGAAATCTCGATTGCAGAAGACTTTTCTGCAGAAACTAGGCAAATAAGAAGGCATCTATGGGAAAGCACGGCAAATATCAGAAAGGGCGGCGAAAAAGTGAGGCTTGTGCATGACAAAATCGTTATAAACGGAGAAATGTATACCTGGGACTCTACTGAAATGAAAAGAATTCCTGTTTTAGCACCCACCAAAAAACCTAGGAAGAAACAGTGAACTTCTTCGGGCACTCAAAAAAGCTTCCGATGCCTTAATTTAAACGCACGCAGCATTGTAAATAAGATTTGCGACTTGCATAGCATTGCAGTGGCGCATGAGCCACATGTAATGATAATCACTGAAACTTGGTTGCACTCTGGAATCCTGGACTTCGAGATAACACCACCGGGGTACAAAATATACAGGAAAGATCGAGATTCCCGCGGAGGCGGAGTCGCTTTGTTGTTTCAAGACTGTTTGCAAGTACAAAGGTTACCTGATATTGCCGGCACTGAATGCGTCATCGCGAAAGTGTTTTTGGATGATTTCCATCTTATAATTGGTGGTTTTTACCGCCCACCACATTGTGACGCATTCTTTGACGCTCTGAATGAATTTTTGTGTACAACTGGCATACAGGGCAAGAATGTTTTGCTTGCTGGTGATTTCAACGTCCCGTCAGTGGACTGGTCAACTGATTTCCCTGATGCCCTTTGCGCGGCAGCTGAGCCTTTAACTGACATCGTTCTTTTTCATGCTTTGACTCAACTGGTAAAACAACCGACTCGCGCGCAAAGCACATTAGATCTCTTTCTTGTGAACGACCAAGTCCTCAATCGTAATCCGAGTGTCGACATATTCCAGGGAATTTCGGATCATAGAATGGTATGCCTTACACTAGAGCTAAATTTCAGGTTCAAACCCTCTAAAAACCAGTACTTAATTCCGGACTTCTTGCTCGCTAGTGATGTCGACATACTTGATGCCTTAGAGAGTAAATTTTCTGTATTTGCATCTCTATCAGAATCTCGCCTTGTGTCCGTTGACAATTTATGGTGTTTCTTTAAAAATGTTGTTCACAACTGTATCGACACTTTTGTGCCCATAAAGCGGAAAGTTGTATGTGAAACGAATCCGTGGATGACAAGAGACCTCGTACGACTTGGGCGAAAACTAAAGCAAGTAAGAAAGCAACATAAAGCACGACCCTCAAAGGCTAACGCCGAAAAGCTAACCAACCTGCGTCTACAGCTAAAAACTGGGATTTCGAAAGCGAAAGACTATTATCAAAATGTTGTTTTAAAAAATTTTCTTCTGTCATCCCCGGATAAGTTCTGGCGGTACTTATCGCCAAAGAAAACCCACGTGTCTGATATTTGTG
This sequence comes from Dermacentor albipictus, assembly GCF_038994185.2. NCBI lineage: Eukaryota > Metazoa > Arthropoda > Arachnida > Ixodida > Ixodidae > Dermacentor > Dermacentor albipictus. The sequence goes on from NC_091828.1 coordinate 134,675,523, forward strand.
TGGATGGTTTCATAGTGAAAGATAAACTGAAAATTGCAAATGCACTTAACAAGTACTTTTGCTCTGTGTTTACGAGGGATGATGGAAACACACCGCACATAGCTGCTTTAAATAATATTCCACCCATCGATGATCTCGACGTAAACGAAGCAGGTGTACTGTCCTTGCTTCTTGATCTTGATATAAAGAAGTCGCCAGGCGTCGATGAAATACCTAATGCTTTTTTGGTGCGATATGCCGAATGGTGCGCCAAATATCTTTACGTTATTTATAATAAATCACTTTCATGTGCAGAAATCCCACGTGACTGGAAACATGCAAAAATAATTCCCATCCCTAAATCAGGCGACCGTTCATTACTCCAATCTTACCGTCCTATCTCTCTACTTTGCACTTCATCAAAAGTGATGGAACACATAATATTTAGGCACATCTCAGTCTTCATAGAAAGTAATGGCTTCTGTGACCCACGACAACACGGCTTCCGTCGTGGGAAATCCACTGTAACACAACTATTAGAAACAGTGCATGAAATCGCGGCAGCACTAGACGGCCAAGGCCAAATTGACATGATATTCTTAGATTTTGAGAAAGCCTTCGACCGTGTGTCCCACCAGAAGTTGTTATCAAAGTTAAAACCTATTCTCAAAAACGAGCCACTACTTCACTGGATTGAGGCGTATCTTACGGGCAGGCGACAGACAGTCGTTGTTGATGATGCGAAATCAGACTTATCCGATGTACAATCTGGAATCCCACAGGGATCAGTCTTGGGCCCTCTGTTCTTTCTAGTTTTTATCAATGATATAGTGAATAATATACCAGTTAAAATTCGACTGTTCGCAGATGACTGCGTACTTTATCATGAAATTCACAGCGAGGCAGATCAGACGATCCTAAATTCATCTTTAACAGCAATAGCGACTTGGTGCTTAGAGTGGCAAATGAACATTAATCTAACAAAAACAGTATCAATGATCATTACACGCAAAAAGAAGCCGTTACCCTTTGTGTACAGCATTAATGGCCATAACTTATCCTCTGTTACAGAATATAAATACCTTGGTTTAGTAATTACGTCGGACCTTAGGTGGAATAGTCATGTAGCTCACATTAAAAAGAAAGCCATGAATAAGCTCGGATACCTGAGGAGAACCTTGGCTAAATCTACATGTAATATAAAATTATTAGCATACAAGACTTTCATCAGACCATTGTTAGAGTACGCTACTCCTGTCTGGGATCCTTACACACAAGTAAGCATGAATATGATTGAAATGATACAGCGGAAATCAGTCAGGTTTATTTTTAATTCCTACCGCCGTGATACATCAGCTAGCGCTCTTTTACAGCAGGCGAACCTGGAAACCCTAGAGGCAAGACGGTATCGAGACAGGCTCAAAATGTTATATTTAATTCATCGGGAACATGTAAAATTAGATAAAAAATTGTATATTGCCCCTTGTAGCCGGCGCCCAACGCGTTCATCACATTCATTCAGGTTAGACGAGTATTCGCACCATACCACATTATTTCAGCAGTCCTTTTTCCCCCGAACCATCCATGACTGGAACGCCCTGCCTGAAAACGTTCTTCAAAGCTCCACCATATCGTCCTTCATGCACGCACTCATTAATCTATGAACCGAAACGTTTCCCACGATTTCTATCCTAATCCGTACACTATAGATTATATCGTGTTAAGGGCACCGTCAATTTCTTTTTGTGTGTGGTTGTATAAGCCATTGTGCAAACATGTGCTGTATTGCAGAATTCTTTGATATCTTCCTTCCTTTTTATTGTTGTTTCTTTTGCATTGTACCAAGATGACGCTTTGCTTGTTTCCACCTTTTTTTTCTCTTTTTTTTATTTCGTGTGTTTCACATGTTATTGACTCTTAAAGCCTTTATGTATGTCCCACTCCTGCCTAGGGCCTCTAAAGCAGGCTGGCAGTACGGAATAAATAAAAAAAAATAAAATATGACATCAGGCGGCCGTGCATGCGCTACTGCACTTCTTGACATCAACCGGCGAGTGTGAACGCTGTTAGGAATGGCTGTACGGGGTGGCAACGTGCCAGATTTCAGCCCGCTGCACGTGTTCCAAGCCCACCAGACGGGGCGCCCTTCAGAGAACTGCGGATGACCGGCAGCCACGTGGCGCGCGGCCAGCTCAGGTATGTGGTACTCGGCAGCGCCACCGGGGACAGAGCAGAGTTCCACGAAGCCCTCTGACGTCGGCGCGGGACATAGGAATGTGTGTGCCTATGTGTGCGTAAACTGTCCTGCGGGCGGGGGGGGGGCGGCTAGTTTACAATGACTGGACGAACGTTTCCGTCCACTGGGACTCCGTCCACGGGGACTTCGAACGGTGACGTCGAACCATGACGTAGCGGAGAGCTTATAAGCAGCCTTTGCCGGCTGCTAGAGTACGCTCGTCGTCGGGAGCTGAGTGCTCGTTGTCATGCTCGAAATGTAGTAGTGAGCTGTTTGCTAGTAAACTGTTTGCTGTATGTTAGTTTCGCGGGCTCCATATGGGAGTCGCACTAGGCTGCCAATGTATCTTGCTTAAAATGCTTAATATGTAAATAAATCCTGTTCACCGGGTTCCTCTCTACGACCTTCAACTCCTTCAAATGGTGGCAGCGGCGAGGTCGTCCGAGGACTCCTACATCTGGTTGACAGCGGTAGGATCGTCCGACAACTAGAACAACGCCTGTCCGACAACTCGAATAACGCCAGCGAAGCTGTTAAAGGCTAGTTCCGCTAGGTTCGTGTCCATGTGTAGACACAAAACAATCACCAGGATTGGCTCCAGCCTCGTCTTCTCCCGCAGCTGGCTCGTTGGCGCCTCTCGGCGCTACTACGTGAACGTGTTCGTGCCATTGTTTTCGAGTTAGAAATTGTCATTAATAATTAATAAATAAAAACAAAGACGTAATAAATTTTAGAGCGAAGTTCTTAAGGGCCAGTTCCGGGATCGCATTCGTGTGTAGACACAAAACAACCCATACGTGGGCCGATCCCAAAGATTGTGCAATGCCGGGCCGACCGGCAGCGGAGGTGAAGCAGGTGTTCAGCACTCCTCATACGTGGGCCGATCTCCAAGGTACTGCAATCTCGGCTTTGCAACCCCTATATCTCCCACCCCAGTGCAGGGTAGCAAACCGCGAACTCGCCCTTGGTTAAGCTCCGTGCCTTTGCTCTTTCTCTCCCCCCCTCTCTCTCTCTTCGAGTACAGAGAAGACCTGCTGTCATCTCGATTTTCAAGCGAGCACGGGCTTTGCTTAGAACGCTGGGGGTCGTCCTTCGTTGAGGGCTAATTTTCTCATACAGCCCTTCCCGCAATGGCTGCCGCCCTGTGTGCAGGTTGTGTTTACTTGAGCTTCTGACCGCATGCAGCTTGGCAGCATTGGTTGCCATCGCCGACAAAGTGTGCGAGGTCGCAGCGCCGCAGGATTTGGTTTTCTGAGTGGACCATTGGCTGCACGCGCAGTCCTGTGCATCAGCTCGCGGCTTTCAACACTGCGACCCAAACCATGACTTCATTCCTGGTCTTCCGTATGACTATCCGACATGATGTCCAACACCCTGGGCCATGCGAGACGATAGCGGCCAGATGTGGCGTCTTGCCGACACTCCATGGTTCTACGCCAGTCTTGCATACGTTTCGTAGATTTATTTACGTCTTCACCCGTGACCTTACCTTTGTTTTGTGGATGTCAGAGACACACAAATCACCAGAGACGCCCCGGAATCTCACCTGGCGCACATTCGGCATCTTTTAAAGTGGATTCAAGTCCACGGAGTTGTGGTTTTTCCAAATAATTCAAAGTTTCATCTGTAAAATCTCTAGAATACCACGCGAACAGTGAAACCATCGAGCTGTCACACTCTATGGGGGTAGGTACTTCCAGCCTTGGTTCCATTTGGCCAGTTCAGCGAATTATTGGCGTGGCGAATTTACAGACACTTCCTTCCTTACTGCATTTCCAGGCTATTACGCCAACGTCTCCAGAAAACATTCTTGCGGAGGCGAGGTTCGCGGTGTAAAGATTGGGGTCGGGCATGAAATAGATGGTAGCTGGCCCATGCCGTCGTCCAACTCTTCCACGCTGAGGACGTTGTTGAAGAGAAGGACTTGTTCTCATCGAGAACAAGGAATATTGGATTGATTTACAATATCTACATGAGAACGTTACAGTTCATCAGCCTAGCATGACTGAAAAGAGAATGTACACTCAGCAGCTACGCAACAGCTGCTTATAAACACTCTGTCCTCCCTTGATCCCTAGTTGAGGGAAAACGGCCGTTCAACCTTCGACGTAGGAGCGTCCAATGTCATTGTAGCCGACCCGCCTTTGAGGGGGAGGGTTTACACTCTCATTTCCGCACAGGTTTCGCTGAACACACCGAGGCGAGATGGTTCCACTCGCAGACAGAGGTCTTGACACGAGCAGGTGCCTCCTTGATCCGAGAGCTCTGCTCGCAGACAGTGGCCGCCGCGTCTGGCCATTGACTGACCACTTCTATGGCCCGTGAGACCGCACCGCAAAACAACTTTTTCCAGGAGTTCCCCCGCTCCAAACAAACCGAGACGGCGACGGCGAACCCACTAACAAAAATTGGAGGACGCTTAAGCTTCGCCTTCAAGAGTGGGACGCGACAGCGTTCCCGTCGACCCGCCAAGGGTTATAAGACAATGCGCTACGGCACAGCGATCACTTACGATGCGCCCCGCATCGGACTTAGCGCCCATCTATCACGCGGTGAGCGTCGAGCAACGCAGCGTTAGGCGCGGCAACGAAACGTGCGCCTGAGCGAACGGAACGAACCAAAGAACTCGGTGTCTCGGAGGGGAAACGATCTACGCCAGCCAAACATCGCGATCGGCACGGGCAGAGAGATAGTAATCTAAAGAAAGAAACGGCGCTTGATTCTGCAACCGGGAGCACGGCGAAGCGTCGTCAGGGGAGAGGGAGTCGGCACCGCGACACGCCTGGTAGCGTTCCCAATGCGCGCGCGGCGCGCCTCCTGTCGAGGCAGCGCCGTACATTGAGAGGAGGGGGTCTTCTGTGTTTGCCGCAAGATGGCTCTGCGTGTGCGGAAAGCGCAGAAGAAATGCAGCGGAAACGCACTTCGCAACTCGTGTAATTGCGACTTCTGTACGTTACATGTTCATAATTACCGATATACACCGCAGTATAACTTTCCACGGCTCGTTTCGAAGGCAACACCGCATTCACTAGAGGCGCGTTTGTACCTCTTGGAAGCATCGAACTCGTGGCTGAGTGGTAGCGTCTCCGTCTCACACTCCGGAGACCCTGGTTCGATTCCCACCGAGCCAATCTTGGAAGTTGCTTTTTATTTATGAAGCGCCTGCCGTGATTTATCGCTCATGGTCAACGCCGCGGACGCCGACGCCAACACCGACGCCGACGACACCGGCTTTTCTGCGACACGAGCTCCTTAACGCTATCGCGTTAATACTTGGCCCGTCCACCGCGTGTAGTCATGGTGACGCCGACGGGCTGTTGATGCGGCGCATTGTCGTCTTTACGAAGCGAGTCGTCGCAGCGGGGTGGGAAGGCTCGGAGGTCGCTTCTCCTCTAGATCGCCAGCCCCGCAGCTGCGGCGGGCTGGGAGAATTTCGTAGGTTGGTACCTCTACAGGCCGATTGTAACAGCGGTCGCAGCACCGATATGGACAAATCAGGCAGAGGAATCCGTTTCCACCATTCAAAGGCTGCTTGCACAGGCAGTTATCTTCGTGCACCTGTAGCACGAAGTCCCCACTAATGCCATGGTAGGCGTTTCCGGGGTTTTAATAGTTTGTTGTTGAAGCATCACAGTGACGGGGTTCTTTTTCAAGGTACTATTGGACATGGAGACCCGATACAGCGTTTTTTGGCATAAGCACCTCGCAGCATTCTTTTCCGGAAAGCACTGGCGTTACTTCCTCGAAGGACGGCATTTCGAACGAATTACGGGCTGTCTCTTGTGCTCTGAGTCAAATTCCTCATTTTTCTGTGTGCACTTATGTCATAGAATGACATGTGAGGAGATTTAGACTGTATCGCATTTGATAAGAGTGCCTCGGGAGCAATTGCCTGAGTCTTTTGCAAGGCTAGATCGGCCTGCAGCAAGCAGTGCTCCTTCTCTTCCTTCTCCATTTCTGTTCTGACGACAAACCTCTTATTCCCACACTCGGCTCGGGAAGAATGCCTTATTCCCCGAGAGATACCATTCACCTTAGGGATTTATTACAACCGTGACTTCATGCTGAACATGTCAACGGTGCTTGAAATGTGCTGGCAGTCTGCTGAGTCACGTACAATCGTCGTACTATGCAACTGTCGCACGAGAAGAATGAGAAGTGTCACAATGCCACGATGATGTGCTAATGCATCTAAGATACACTTCAATAAACTCTGAATCTTTAGGACATTAGGCAGTTTTGGAATAGCGCTTGTCGCCTTACTGACGTGAAACGTAAGCGACTTTTCCGGACGCCATGGTGCGCGTCCTTTCAAGACTAAGTTTGCCGCACGGGAACGGAAACGTAAGGAAGAAGTTATAAAAGAAAGCTTTGTCTAGTGCCTCGTGCCTAACGTATCTAAGCTAAGACGATGCATTAGCAACCACCTGTAGCTATGCGGACGCGTTTCGGTAGGCCTACAGGTGCCGGAATCTCCGAATGATCTCAGAAAGTGGACGCACTATGCGCTCATAAGTAATGTTTTAGGGGTGTTTAGAGAAAGCAAAAGCTCCTTCTAATAGTTACTCGCGATCAACGCTAGTGAGAGCGCAGCCATCATGAGAATTCACGCTGAAGCGGGAGCCATGGATGCCGCCATGTTCGACAACGCTATTTAATAATAATAATAATCTTTATTTCACTCATGAAGTGAGGGAGTGCGGGAAAAGAAGCTGACAAGTCAGCTTGACTAGTTCCCAGCTCCCCGGAGTACAACGTAGAAGAAACAAACACTTTTTCGCATGGCAACATATAAACCACAAACAAATAATAAATACTAATGCAGCAATAACTTGTCGATAACATTGAGAATAAGTTACTGTAGAAATAAAAAGTTTGTTAACTGCGTGATAGAACAATGTTAAAGAAAACGTACAAACATGAAAAACTGCAAGTAAAAAGCGCTACATAATGAATGAAAAAACGAAAAATAAAACGGCACACATTGGTGTAGTATGAAACAGTACATTGGTACATTGCAGCGCGTATCGCGTACATGCGCAGAGATGAAAAAACCACATGAAATTCTGTCATGGGAAAGGAGCTTTGTCACAGAAGAACAATTTCAGTTTCTGGTTCGATGCTGTTTCGGGAGTGAAACCGTTATTATGGCAGAAAATTAGCAAATGCGGTAGGGTCAGATCTGTTTACCATTTGTTGTCCATATCCGGTTCTGCACATTTTGATTAGCCATGGCTGTGTGTTTCGATTCTCATAAGCTGTGGTCCTTTTAGAAAGTGATGCCAGCTGTAGTAGGGAATAGCTGTTATTTTTTACTTCAAGCTTATAACGTGAACACAGGCAATGCGGATATAGCTCGTCTATTTTCATTACACAGTACTTCAAGAACAGAGGGTGGGAAGGGTGACTCATGGGAACGTTTTCAATATTTCATAACATTTTTTTCTATAACATCATGATTCTTTGCAAATTACCTTTTGTTGTGTTCCCCCAAACTAATTGGCAATATTTAATATGTGAGTGGAATAACTCATTGTACAATAGAAGCTTAACCTTTGACGGTAGAATGTACCTGTTGGCCTATGTCAATCCAACGATGCGAGACAGTTTTGACACAACGTGGTCGATATGAGTGTCCCAGGTCATATTTTCGCTGAAATACACTCCAAGTATTTTAAATGCGCTTACTAGTTCTGCCTTTGAGTTTTGCAGCTTAATGTCTGAAGTAATGTTAATTGTTTTTCGCACGGTATATGACAGCCTTCGTTTTACTAACGTTTATTTTCAATTTGTTAAGTTGCGCCCATGTGTCTAATTTCACAAGCGTTCTGTTCGCTCTCAGAATCAGCTCATCCGTACCTTCTGCAGCGAATAACAGTGTCACATCATCAGCATAAATGACAAATTTCACCATAGGATTGACGTTAACAATGTCATTCAAATATAAGTTAAACAAAAATGGGCCCAGAATACTCCCTTGAGGTACGCCGGCAGAAATTGGTAATATATTAGAAGAGCAGCAATTTAAATATACGTACTGCTTGCGCTCACTAAGGTATGACGTCAGTAGTGATAGACCCGTTCCGCGGAATCCATGCATATCAAGTTTCTTTAGCAGGATAGAGTGATTTAAATAATCGAAAGCTTTCGTGAAATCTACGTATATTCCAAGGGCTACTTCTTTATCTTCAAGCGATCGCAGGATAAATTATTTTTGTTCTAACAGTGCCATTTCTGTTGATCGATATTTCCGGAAGCCATACTGCGCGCCATGAATGATATTGCATTGTTCGCTAAAATTTGTCATTCTAGTAAGAACTATTTTTATGCGAAGCATATTACGAGGGCTCAACCCAGCTCCTCAGGCGCGGCGGTGACCATGAAATCACGTGACACCGTGACGTCACGACAGAGGAGAAGTGGCTTTGGCTCAACTCTTGCAAGACGGGCTGGGTGGGAATCGAACCAGGGTCTCCGGAGTGTGGGACGGAGACGCTACCACTGAGCCACGAGTACAACGCTTCAAAGCGGTACAAAAGCGCCTCTAGTGAATGCGGTGTTGCCTTAGAAACGCGCTGTTTCTAAGGCGTGCGTCTCTTGCTCAGGCGCACATTTCGTTGCCGCGCCGAACGCTGCTTTGCTCGACGCTCACCGCGTCCAATGCGGGGCGCGTAGTCGCTGCCCTGTAGCCCATTGTCTTACACCCCTTGGCGGGTCGACGGGAACGCTGTCGCGTTCCACTCTTGAAGGCGAAGAAGTAATGCATGAGTTGTTTCTTCGTCTAGCCGAACCAAATATAGCCAAGCAACAGCAGTTCACCAGGCTAAACAGTGGTTCAACAACTAAAATAAAGGCTAGTATGCTTCGCATCCTGGGCTTAACCTTACCTAAGCCACAGCCATTTTTTCAAAGCCTTTTGAGAAAACGGGTAGTATGGATACTCGTCTAAAATTTGTAAAATCATTCTTACTACCTTTTTTTGTGCAATACGCTCACTTTGGCGAGTTGTATTTGCCCCGGAAATGTCCCTCGCGATAAGCAAAGGTTATACATGTGAGCTAAACACTCTGCTATGTCTCCTATCACAAACTTCACCGGTTTTATCACAATTCCGTCTGCGTCACAACATTCGCTATTTTTTAGCACCACGAAAAGCGACATGACCTCTGATACTGATGTTGGTGTTAAGAACATCGACTTTTCGTTTCTTATATGAAGAGTATTAGAATCAACGAAATTACTAGTTATCTCTGTGAAGTATCTGTTGAATGCGTTTGCTAAATCAGTGCCTGTGAGTTCTTTATCTTGAGTATGAATTTTTGTTACTGGGTTTGGGCCTGTAGATCTGTTTAGAAGCTCATTCAATTTCCTCCATAATTCATCCGACTTATTCATCGAGCAGCAAAACTGGTTACAGAGATATTGATCACGTGCTCTGCGTATTTCTGCCGTCAGTTTATTTCTGAACATTTTAAAAGCCTTAAGACTATCCGGGTCTCGAGTTTTTTCAAACTTCTTGTATAGCCTATCCTTTTTGTAAATTTTCTTCAGCAATTGAGGTGTGATCCATGGCTTCCTTACGTTCCTTCGTTCCTGTGCATGTTTATAAGGGAAGCACTCGCGGTATATACCCAAAAAACCGTTCAAAACAAAACATAAGCCTTTTCGGCACTTGTTTCCTCAAGAACATTTCTCCAGTCATGATTACGAACTTTCTTCGTTTAAACTGTTCAGGTTTTTTGTCGAGATATCTTGAAATAACTTTGGTACCTTTTTTTTGAATTTGGAAATTTGCTTTTCGGAACGCACATAAGAACGCCGCGGTGGTCACTGATATCAGCATCTATTACGCCTGCTTTCAGAATAGGCATGAGCATATTGGTTATAAGTAGATCAAGTAGTGATTCAGTCTGCAATGTAACACGTGTGGGATCGCATATCACGTTTAAGAGGGCAAAGGAATTTATTAGATTTTGGAATTCTTTTTTTGTGGGGTTATCTGCAAGGAGGTTAATATTAAAATCACCTCCTAAAATGACATCGTATTTGTTTTCACTTATGAAAGACAAAAAAAGGTCAAGAAAATCGAAGAAGGATTTCAAATTTCCGCTTGGAGGGCGATATACGACCGCCACAACCTTATTTTCGATAACAAGGGACAGAATTTCATAATCAGAGTTGACAGAAAATTCAGGTAACACATCACACTTAAAATGCTTTTTTACCATCAATAGTACGCCACCACCGCGACTATTCGTGTGATTTAAAACAAATGTATCATACAAAGGAAGCTTGAATTAGTAAGATCTTGATGAGGGCTAGTTGGTTCATACTTAGAACTGAGGTGAAAAAGCGCGAAAAAGACGAGGACACACAAGGAAACAAATACCACAGACAAGCGCTGACTGCCAACTGGATGTTTATTTGAAAATCACCGGACATTTATAGCTTCATCAGCATAGGCATGCGCACATCATTCACAAAAACATCTGCAAATCATCATTTTAGTCTTTCTTCCAAAAATGTTATTTCTTTTCCCGACAAGGCAAGAGAGGGAGTGCTCACACATTTATCGCCTTCCTTTCTTATATGAAAGGCCTCTATTATCTCCCTTTCCTTCTTGCTCTTTCCTTTCCCTATGAATTTAGTCTTTTCAAATATGGGGGTGCATTGACACTTGTTACAGTGTCCGGCTAAATGACTCCCATAGCCATTCTTTATGTTAGTGCTGTGCTGACGAGCTCTTTCATTGAAGCACTGTCCCGTTTGACCTATATAAGATTTCCCACAGCTTAGCGGTATTTCATAGATGACATTGCGCCTGCACTCAGTGAAACATGTTTTATGATTAGTGGTGCACAAGTGCCTTTCGCGCTTGTTCATGGGATTGCATATCGAGGACAACTTGCACGGGGCACCTAAAACCAAAATAATATTATGTCTATTGGAAACTTCCTTCAGATTGTGAGACAGCTTGTGTAGGTATGGCACCACATGCGCTAGTCTTTTGTCTTTGTTTTTCTCTTGGGAAGCATCGGAACTTTTTTTCTCTTTCTGCAAAATGGCTTCGCATACTGAAGTGATCACAGAACTGGGAAAGCCTGCGTTCTGTAGTCACGATATTTGATTTAAAAAACTGTGATCGCACTCATGCTCACATGACTTACTAAGTGCTGCCTTAATGCACGTTGTCGCTATGCCTCTCTTAATCAATTTAGAGTGTGTGCTGTCGTAACGCACCAAAGTTTTCTTAGATCTGGGAAGATATCCCCAGCATACGTGCTCGTCCAAAGAAAAACAGAGGTTAATATCTAGAAACTGAATACGGTTGTTAATTGGCAATTCATACGTGGACTTAAGTCCTCCCGATGAGTTGATGAACAGGTTCAAAATTTTGTTCAGGCTCAGGAACAGGTGTTCAGGAACAGGTTCAAAAAGCTTGAATATACCGCTATGTTCACCATACCAGGTTTCGGTCAACATGACCACATCAAAAGCAAAACCCTGTTGCGTAAAAAGCAACTCGAGATCAGCTGTCTTAGATACCGCAGACCGAGCATTTAAATAAAACACGCTGAAAGATTGCAATGTCTGAGATCTAGAAATATCCAAAAAATCACGTGGCATTACAAAGCAAGAAGCATTTACCGCCATGTGCAACGACGAAAGTGCACTTTCCATTGTAACTTGTGAAAAACTAACAAAACGAGACACAAGGAAAGAAACTATATTATATTATTCAAATCCGCTGTGCAAGCAATGTGAACTGCATTTGTTCCGTCTCGCTGTCTCACGAAAATTCTCCCATTTCTGTGCCGCGCATACTTAAAATTGCTGTTTTTCGCCCAGTTCTTTGCATCTTTGAGCAACTCCTTGTTCCTCTTTGTCAAATTTTCGAGCATAAAGCAGTTTGTTTTCAGTTTATTCAGTTCTCCCTTCCTGCTCAAGAACAGATCTTTCTGCGACTGTCTTGCGAATCGGACAATAATTGCTGGGACCTTATGTTTAGGCGCTGGCAGCCGATGCACAGCGGCCACATCATTCACAGTTAGCACGGGAAGGTTCACCCTGCTCGTTACAGCATTAAGCTTCGACAGCAGGTCCTTATCCTTACTTTCCGGAACGCCATGGAATTCAAGGTTTAATTTCCTGCTTTGCCACTCCAGGTCATTGATATCCTTTGCTATCTGCTCACAGTCAAGTGAACGTTCCCTACTCTCAATGATGTCCACTCGTTTCCTTAGCTCGGCTATGTCCTTATCTTGGCGGGTAATGTGCTGAAGAATTGTGTCGTACTGATCAGACATTGTCTGCACTGACTGTTCAATGCTTTCGACCGTGCTTTTTAGTGTCATCAGCTGTGCCAGCTTGTCATTTATGCTCAATATCAAGCTGGCATAATCAGTGTCCTGTTCATAGTTCGACCTGCCACTCTGGTGGCTCTTTGTGCTTGCGGTCCGACATGTTGGACAGCACCATGCTTTACGCCATGTTTCGCCTTTTGACCTGAATGTCGATTCTGGAACTCCTGAACACATTCCGAAGTGATATACGTAAGTACAACTCGTCGATGGGGGCGAAATGCGAAAACACCCGTGTGCTTAGATTTAGGTGCACGTTAAAGAACCCCAGGTGGTCAAAATTTCCGGAGTCCTCCACTACGGCGTGCCTCATAATCAGAAAGTGGTTTTGGCACGTAAAACCCCAAATATTATATAAGTACAACTCACACACGCAAAACCCTCCTCATCTTGACAATCCTTATTGCAGACAGGACACACTTCCGGAGCCATAACAAGGTAATGCTAGACACAAGTTCACACGCGTTTTTTTTTTTTCAGAAACGCACAATGAGAAGAAGAAGAAAAAAAAAAGAAACAGAGCGGCGGCAGCAGCAGCAGCAAAGGTGACCAATTTAAGCAAAATATTCCAATGGAAATTTTCAACTGACCTGCAAAAGTGCAGCAGAAATATTGTTCAGAGTCGGTCGATCAAGCTGCTGCCGCTGCTGCTGCCAAAATGCCTCCCCGAAGGTGGTTTCGTCTTCTTATACCCTTGGCGGCGACATGCTTCGTCACGTTGACGTCACGATGCCTTTAAGGATGCTGCGCAGATGCAAGCAGCTGCTCGGACAGTATCGGCGAAGTCAACTTCCGTCTTGTCAGCAGTTCAGAAGTTGATCACTGGCGCATCGACGCACACTTCTGTTGGCCCTGCAAAATTGCAGCAGAAATATTGTTCAGAGTCGGTCGATCAAGCTGCTGCCGCAACTGCTGCCAAAAATATTACGAACGTTAAACTCGCCAAATAACGTAGGTTATCATAGCACATGCAAAGTACAGAATCCCAATAACGTTCAAAGCGTAGGAAGTGAGGAGGACGCTATTTACGTACGTAATGCGTTTACGTTTGGCTGCAACTGCAATTCAAAAATTTTTTTCAAAGCTGCACATCCTTAATGATCACGTGCTATTTCTTTTCAGGCTATTCAGGACCTTACGTACTGGTGTAACTTCGGCAACGTATTTTGCAAAACTTCCTCAGCTGTTCCTTTTACGGTGGTAAATCTTCGGAAAATCTTGTCTGAATAGTATGAGCACTGACTGGCAAAACTGAGCGCCGGTATGTCTTCTAACTATGTCAGAGAGTCTATATCTAATGTCACACCAAAAGTAAGCTACAGAACTCCTTTCACAAGTTGAATGGTTCATGCAGGTACACATTATACCCCTCCATCCGCGTTCGCCTTGGGCCCCTCTTTAAATGAAAAAGTTATGTCGTCGTGATCGTTGACCAGTATATAAGGTGGACAGTGGCCACGTCTACAAGTGCCATCACTGATGAAACCTTTGTCAAAGCTTCTGTCAGCGCTTGGGTCTCGCGTTTTGGATTTCTGGAATGGACTGTCGTAGAAAGTTGGCATTATTCTGCCACCTTTTCAGTATATCCTGCGTACGCCATGTTTGCACTGCGACCTACCAACCGCAAGCAAGCGGACTGATAAAACCTTTCTATAGCCACCTGAAAATAACTCTAAGCCTCGTGCTAAGCCATTGCACCGAGTCCATGCACTCTCTCTCGTTCTGTTTGGCTTACGGGCTTCTGTCAAGTAGGACCGGCTATGTTCTCCACCTATGTATGTATGTATGCTTTATTTCCACAAAAACTAAATACAGCTTTGCGGGGGTAAAGTGGGGAAAAAAGCTGCTCGTAGCAGCTTGACCAGCCCCAAATACCCTTAAATATACAAAAAGAAAATAAGGGAGCAGCAGAGCGGAAATACAGTTTTCCCAAGTACTTACATATTAAAGCATTACAACATATCATGCATACGCATCGCAAATCATGCGAGGAAAAAAATACAACAAAAGCAAGATGTGAGCAAGCAAGCAAAAACACGAAATCTCACTGCACCTCAAAAGCACACAGGCATTGTACAACTCACATACGAGAGAAAAAATCAAGAATAGCCTGGAGCACAGCATTTGTGATCCATAGTTTGTGCGCGATTTTGGTACGTGCCAGTACTCTGGCTTTCTTGTGCTCTATGGAGTTTCGTGTAGTTTTAAGTTAGCCATAGAAGTAATGTAGTTGATGATTTTTTTTCTGTTCATTTTATACGCAAGCACTAAACGATACTTTATAAGGGCCTGTACTTTCGGTGTGTTAAGTTTATGAAATAAATAAGTTGAAGGGAAATCGTATGGTTTATTGCAAATAGCGCGAAGAGCCTTCTTTTCAGTATGTACAGCCTGTTGATATTTCTGTCAGAAGTGGTAGCCCAGACCGAACAACAATAATTTAAATGGCTGAGAAAAAGTGAATTATATAACAAGCACTTAATAAAGCGAGGAAGATAGTTCAAGGAATAAAATATTCCAGTGATTTGTGAAAGCTTACTAGCAAGAAAATCTATATGGCTCTGCAACGTCATAGTGTGATCAAAAAATACACCTAGCGATTTTACCGAGTGTACAAGTTCAATTTTAGAATTGTTCATTAGCAAATCTTCCTCTAGAGTAATTTGCGTGTTCTTAGCGCGAAATAACACCGCCTTAGTTTTTGGTGAATTGATAGTCAAACCGTTGTCAGATGACCATGTGTATAGTTTATTCAAAACTGCATTAGCTCTTATAATCAATTCGGCAGGGCGGTTAGATGAAAAGAATAACGTAGTGTCATCAGCATAGATAACGTAACGCGTATCAACATCAATGTTTACTAAATCATTAATGAAGATATTAAAGAGGAGGGACCCTAAAATACTGCCCTTGGGTACACCTACATTGACCCACCGAACTTCAGATTTAAAGCTATTTACTTGTACAAACTGCTTTCTGTGACCAAGATACGACCTAATCAAGTCAGGTGCATTGCCGCGTATACCGTAGTGGTTTAACTTAATAAGCAAGAGATCATGATTTATAGAATCGAAGGCTTTTGAAAAATCGACAAATACTCCCAATGTTAGCAAACGTTCCTCAAAATTATTTAGAATTAGTTGTTTCTGTTCAAGCAAAGCTAGCTGTGTTGACATATTTTTCCGGAAAGCGTACTGATGTTTAGTTATCAAGTTGTGCTTGTCCAGAAAGTCTGATATTCTGCAAAATATTATTTTTTCCAAGCACTTCGAAAATATAGGGAGAATAGACACAGGTCTATAATTAGGTATGGCAGTTTTGTCACCTTTCTTGAACAATGCAACTGCTTTTGCCATCTGCATTTTATACGGGAACACACCGGTAGAAAGGCATATATTATAATATGGGCTAGTACTGGAGCGATTATATCTATTACAAATTTCACAGGCTTGATTTTAATGTTATCAGCATCGCAGGAATTGCTCACAATATTTAATCTACAAGAACACTATTGGTTTGCCAGCAGATACGCTCGGTATTCCACAACGCATAGAGTAAACTGGTTATGGACGTTTTCGCTTCCTTACGACCACTGAAGACTCGTCACAAATAACCAAAGATGCCATTCGTGCTCAAGGGCTTGGCCACCATGACTCATGTGTTCGTGCGCACAGACGCCGTTCACCAGTCGCCACCACCACCATATTCCGGCCCGAATTCAGTCGTGCATAGGTCATTTTGATTATTCACGTAAGCCCTAGGGAGCAGTCTATATTGACAGGCTGAAGCCCGAGTACATGCATGAAGAAATTTGTGGTCGCTTGCACATTCCCGAATTTTACCGCGACAGCCATCATTTCGCGTTAGTTCAGTTTATTGTCCTTAAAGACCCCCAGAGGGGGTATACATAAGGGGTGGGTTTAACATAAGTTCCACATTTGGTACACTTCATTAGTTATATTCAAAGTGATCAATCACATGCTGTAGGAATAAAGACAGGCAAGTGATGCTAACAATGTCAGCAGGAAGGCCGTTCCAGTCTTTAGCTGCTGGAGGAGTGAACGAGGCGGAAAAATGAGTGGTTCGGGCACGGGGGCGCGCGACTTGCTGCGGATGACTGTTGCGGTGATAGATGCGTGCCGCAGGAACACGGCGCATGACGAAGGGTACTGAAAAAGAACTTGTGATAGAGCTCAAGACTAGCAATGCGTTGGCTATTAGATGGTAGTGTTAGTCCGGATTGTGTTTTAAGTGCGGAGATACTGACATCATACGAATATTGTGAGTGAATGTACCCAGTAGCGCGGTTCTGAACAGATTCAAGTGAGGTGATAAGATATGTTTGGTGCGGGCTCTAGATGGCAGATGCATATTCAAGTTTTGCCCGAACCAGGGACTTCAGGCAAGCAGTTTTGCGTTTTGAGGTGCCTGGCGGAGATTACGTTTTAAAAAACCTAGTGTTTTATTAGCAGATGATATGATGTTAGTAATATGTTTATGCCAAGACAGATCATTGCATACAGTGACACCTAGGTATTTATAGTGCTCTGCTAGTTCGAGAGGCATGCTTCTAATTTGGTAGGGAAATACCAGGGGATTACTGCTACGAGTGAAAGACATAACTTTACATTTTTTACATTAAGTTTCATTAACCAATCGTCACACCATGTTAGTACGTTGGCGAGGTCTTTCTGCAGGGCTGTTTGATTGCAGGTGTTACGTGCAGTGCGATAAATGACACAATCATCGGCGAACATTTAATATATATTAAAAATAATAGAGGGCCAAGAACCGATCCTTGAGGGACGTCTGATGTTACTGGCACAGGGTTAAATACGTGATTATTTATAATGACAGATTGAGAGCGGTTGCTAAGAAATTCAATCATCCAATTCAATACATCAGGATGAAAATTAAGGCTTGCAAGTTTCAATATTAGACGTTGATGAGGAACTTTATCGAAAGCCTTAGAGAAATCCAGGAAAATTGCGTCAGCCTGTATGTTACTGTCAAGGTTAGTCTGAACATCGTGCATGAAAATGGTCAGCTGTGTTTCACAGGAGAAACCTTTGCGAAACCCGTGCTGGCCGGGATGGAAAAAGTGATTCAAGTGAAGAAAATTCATGATAAGAGAGTAGATGACATGTTTCATGATTTTGCAGGCGACGCTTGTTAGGGAGATTGGGCGGTAGTTAAGAGGCGAGTTTCTGTTACCTGATTTGTGGACTGGAACGACCTTCCCAATTTTCGAGTGATCTGGAATGAAACCTGAAGAAAGAGGCTGGGCAAATATCAAGCACAAATATGCTGCATAAATAAGCTTAGTGCTTTTTTTAATTTTGAGTTAATCTCGTCCATGCCGGAAGATGATGAACACTTGATTTTGTCAATGATCGCACAAATACCGTCTACATTGAAAGCAATGGCTGGCATTGACGAGTTTATACTAAGTGATGATGAAACGGGAGGCGCATTAGATTCGTTTGTGAACACAGAAGCAAAGGCCGAATTAAACACGTAGGCGCAATTGGAATCATTAGTCATTTCGTCCGATTCGTTAGTTATCTTAATAGTGCGCGTTTCGCTATTGTTTATAACTCTCCAAAATTGCCTCGGGTTATTGATTAATAGGTTTGGTAGATTATTGTGATAAAAGGAGTGCTTAGCGTGACGCAGTGCGTCAACGTAGCTCTGTTCGGCTTCATAATATGTATTCCATGTGCATGGGCGTCCTCTGTGTTTGACGGTGCGATACAGACACTTTTTTTGTTTTCCTGGCGTTTTAAGGCCTTCGTGAACCATGGATTTTGCTGATAAGAACGAAATGTGAGTTTAGGAATAAATTTATTTGCGATATCACTTAGTTTGTTTTTGAAGCGCGTCCAGTTGCTGTTAACGGAATGGTATTGAAAAGTTGATTCGATTACAGGAAAGAATGTATCCATAGCTTCAGTTATAGCTTCGTAATTTCCTTTGTCGTATAGACATATTGTTTTCTTAAATGTATCCCGTGTCAACAACTTGAACGCAAAAGTAACATGGATGACTTTGTGATCACTGATCTCAGGCAAACAAGAAATGGATGGAAGGCTGTCAGGGTGGTCGGATAGTACGAGGTCGAGGACGATAGCAGTATGCTGCGAAATCAGGGTTGGCTCAGTTACTAGCTGGTAAAGGTTAAAGTTAAGGCAGAATTCGACAACATTCTTCTCCTCTGTGTGTCCCGATACCGAGAATGATTGTATGGCACGCCAGACTATTTGTGGGGAGTTAAAATCACCGAAGAGCAGGATTTGCGCGTTTGGGCGGGTGGTTACCAGTTCGCTTATGGCGTTCCTAAGTTGGTGGCAGAAATCAGAAGTAGCACTGGGCGGTCTGTAACAGATACCAAGTAGCACTTTTTTTGGATGGGTATGCATTATCACCCATAACATCTCAAGATCTGATGTAACGTTAATTAGCGAGCATGGCAACTGCTCGCGAACAGCGACTAGTACACCACCACCACGGGTTCCTCCGCGATCGTTCCGATAGAGGCAGAAACCGGGCACGTCGGCTAGAACTTCGCTATCAGTAAGGGCGCTGATCAGCCATGTCTCAGTAATAGTATATTGCCACCGGTTGATAAAACTGTGTTCGACACCAATTCTCGCTTTGGGAGGAAACCGCGCACGTTCCGTCTATATTATAGAAAGCGAAGCGCTATCTCTGGAGCAAGTCGGTGTGATGTTATTTTTCTGTTTGGGGTGATGTAGCTGCTATGCCAATTCTTTGACACTACTTGAGGCGGCATCAAAGGTGTATCTTCTTGAACTGATGACAAAGCCATCAGTAATTGCTTTGTCGGTAGAAGTAAGTTGCGACCTAAGACCAAGAATTTCAGTGATCAGCTGGTTCTGACCTGCGGTTAGTTTTCGCAATTCGGTTAGTAGGCTTTCAGGAATGTCAGGACCCGGGTTTGTTTCCACTTCACCGGCTAAAATCAGCAGGGCACGAATAATATGAGCACATTCGACAGCAATAGCGGCACAGCAGTGCGGACTCGGCAACTGCATCAGGAAATAATTGCTAGATTTTTTAGCAAAGAGAGCATATGGTTGACTAACCTGCATTGCAAGAGCAAAAGGTTTAGCGAGTTGTGCAGATGCGCAGTGGCTGAGCCCACAAAGCTGTGTTGACGGCAGTCCCCAGTTTATATCTGGTGACTGCGTTGCCGTTGATGACGATGGGGATTGCCACCCCCGACTGAGGACCAGCGGCCGCGACTTCTGTAGGATGTCCGGCTATGATGCATCGCTGGTACGGAAAACCTGGATGTTGGCTGGCTCGTTTCCTAGGCAGTCGACCACGTACCTCGACGAAGCTGACGTAGCAGCAGCGGTTATCGCAGGCAGCAGGAAATGCCCTGTAGCAAAATGCGCGCTAGCGAAAAATGCACGGTAGCGAAAGTAAACCTTTTTGCTTTGCATTGCAAGAGCAAAAGGTTTTGCGAGCTGTGCAGATGCGCAGTCGCCGAGCCCACCAGTCGCCGAGCCTTGTTAATCGCTTTGTAAATGTCCCCACTGGAAAATATACACTTGTTGTATCCTTCTTTATTGTTTCAGTTTCGTTTCTTTCAGTGTACATATCGTCATCGTCATTCAATATGATTTCCTATATAAATGGCTTTACCGTGACGAATAAAGGGAGTTGCATACTGCGCTTGCGTGGTCCAGTGTCATGCGGCTGGTCTGAGCCAGACACGACATATTGGCGACGAGGATCAGTATCGGAGCCATGCCGCTCGGGTGTTTCCCAGCACCACCCCCTTTCTTGCCTGCACCTGGTGACCCGGCTGTGCTTTGGCAGCAGTGGAAACGCGTATTCCTGAATTTCCTGGAGGCCATTGGCTGCGATGAACTGATGCCGAAGCGTTGCAGGGCAATTCTGCTAAACTCGCTCGGGGCCAGCGAATATTCTACAGCATCCTTGCACAAGGAGCAGACGTGACCGCGAAGGCCGAGGACAAGGTGGACCAGTTCAAGGATGCGCTTGCTGCACTGAATACGCATTTCCCGAGCGCTACGAAAGATTTGGTGGAGCGGCGCCGGTTTCGCCAAAGACAACTGCCTGGTGAGACCATTCAAACAGTCTTCGGGACCTTGCGTCTACTTGCAATTTTGGCAATGCTACCGACAGCATGATTCGAGACCAATTACTGGAAGGCACTTCGTCATGAGCAACCCGTGAACGCATTAAGGGTCTTCGCTTACACTGCAGCGTGCTGTCGACATTGGGAAGCAAATTGAGCAAACGCAACAAGAGCTCGGGGAATTCGCGCATAGCTCTGTGAACAAGATCCAAAATGTGCGAAAAAGGTCAGACTCTGAGCAAGGAAGCTGCTACAGGTGCGGCTCGTCATCGCATATGGCTAACTCGACTGCATGTCCGGCGAGGAACAAGCGTTGCCACTCTTGTGGAAAAATTGGTCACTTTTTAAGCATGTGCAAATCGAAGAAAAAGAAATATGACGTTCGAAAGCCCGAGAAGGCCAACGCCGTCACGGTACTTCAAATCGGTGACCGTAATGCTTCGGCGAAAGATATTCGAGATAACATTTCTATCGGGAAGATAAGATTGTCGTTGATTGTCGACACAGGCGCTACGGTTTCTCAGTGAAGAGCACTACCACAAATATCTAGCCAACACCTACTCGTTGCGACCGCCGACTGCCAATTTGTGTAACTATCCCGGAGAACAAATCAAGTTAAGCGGTTGTTTTCTTGCTGACGTATCTTACAAGGGAAACAGAGCCAGTGTGCTCTTTCATGTCACAACCAAGGGCACTTCGCTGCTGGGGCTTCATGCCGTTCGGAGCCTGGGAATCACTATCAACGGCTCAACCTTGAATTGCTGCCAGGTGACATGCCCTGATTCACTGCCTTGAGAATTCACGCACCAGTTTGCGCACTTGTTAACGGAACAGTTAGGGCATGTGAAAGGCTTTGTTCACCTTGTTAAATGCCGTTTATCTGTGAAACCAGTCGTTGCGAAGCTCCAACGCCTGCCGCTCACGCTACGCCAACAGGTATCGGTAGAGATACAACGTCTGCTGGCCGAAGATATAATTGAACCTGTCGACGCATCGCAGTGGATTTCACCGATCGTCGTCGTGAGGAAGAAGGACGGTTCAATTAGGTTGCGTGTGAACCTACGTGAAGTGAACAAGGCACTAATTGCCGATGATTTTCCTCTTCCGCATACAGACGAACTACTTCATGAACTAGCTGGAGCAACGTGCTTCTCAAAGCTCGACTTAGCGTCGGCATACCGCCAGCTAGAAATGACTCCGGAAAGTCGAGGACTAACCACCTTTATCGCACACGAAGGATTGTTTCGTTTTAAGAGAGTATGTTTCGGCCTTACATCAGCCCCTTCAGCCTTTCAGCGAATGATGCAGCATATTTTGAAAGATTGTAAAGGCGTACTTTGTTACATTAATGATGTGATTGTGTGGGGCAGGACACGTGAGGAGCACCACAATAATCTACACCAGGTTCTACAACGCATCGGTGATTCAGGTTTGAAGCTCAACCAGAAATGCACATTTGCTGTTTCAGAAATATCCTTTTTAGGGCATACGGTGAGCTCAAAAAGGCTCATACAATTGCAGTCTAAGGTTGACGCTATTGTCAAAGTGCCTGTTCCTCGCGATGTTGCCACTTTGAGGTCATTTTTGGGCCTCGCTGGTTACTCTGCTCGGTTTGCGCCGCGATTTGCTGATCTCGTCGAGCCGCTTAGAAGGCTCCTGCGGCCTCGTCAACAGTTCACGTGGGAGGATGAGGCGGAGCGTAGCTTCCAGCTTGTTAAGACAGCTTTGTCTTCAAGCCCAGTCATACAAATGTTTAACCCAGACCTTGATGTAATGGTTACGACATATGCTTCTGATAAGGGACTGGGAGCCGTTCTTCAGCAACGCGATGGTGACAGCGTACGCACGGTGGCCTTCGCATCGCGTGCCCTGACTCCTGCTGAGAGGAAGTACTCCGCTGGGGAACGTGAGGCCCTTGCTTGTCTCTTCGCGTGCGAGCGCTGGCACGTCTACTTGTGGGGTAGAAAATTTTTGTTGCCTACGGACCATCAGGCACTGGTGACGTTACTTTCAGCTGCCAGTATAGGACGCCGACCGTTGCGTATATCCACATGGTCAGCTCGACTTCTGTATTATAACTTCGACATAGAGTACCAAAAGGGATCGCAAAATGTCGTGGCCGATGCGTTTTCACGCCTACCTCTTGACTGTGATTCGCTGCAGACGATGCAGGAATAAATTGTGTCCGTTGTATCAGAGTGCCTAACAAAGTAACGGCTGCAGGTGGCCACTGCTGCAGACAGCACACTGCAACAGGTTGTTGTACACGTGGTACATGGTTGGGCGCCTAAAAAAGCTTTGCCAGCAGAAATAATGCCGTACTTTAACGTGCGGGAAGAGCTTTCTTTCGCTGATGGCTTTTTGATGCGCGGCGGGCAGGTAGTTGTTCCGAGTGAATTAACCTCGCTCCTTGTTAGCTTAGTTCGAGTTATTTTGGTTGTTGCAAATTACTGTGTTGTATTTTCAAGCGCGAGGCGATGTTTTATCCTTCTTTATTGTTTCAGTTTCGTTTCTTTCAGTGTACATATCGTCATCGTCATTCAATATGATTTCCTGTATAAGTGGCTTTACTCTGACGAATAAAGGGAGTTGCATACTGCGCTTGCGTGGTCCAGTGTCATGCGTCTGGTCTGAGCCAGACACCACAACACTCTTTCTGTGAATCAGGGGGTTACGTGGTTCATGTTGAAGTTTGTGCAACGCTCGCTTCCGCACAAAAGACAAGGAAAGCACACGGGACATGCGCTGTTCCGTGTCCGGTGTAGCGTTGCACAAACTTCAGCGAAGACGCCTACCAACGCGCTCGGTTTCGCATCTTAATAGGACTACATGGTGGCACCTCTCTCCGGAGAAAGACGTGAGCGCGTGCCCGGCAATGATTGTATAGTCTGCTCATGATCTCGGGCTGGATTGCGTGGCAAAGACAGAGGAAAACATTGCAGAATCCACACACACACAAGAACTACATCTACCGTGCGCCGGAAATTGATCTTTAAAAACCTTGGTATGCAGGCAACAGTTCTGGACAGGAAGAGTGTTCGAAGTCAGAGCTATGGAGCACTGTGGGAAAGGGACGCGAGCAGTTCTAAGTGTTCGGAGTAACACTAAACACGGTCAAATTAGGCTTACGAGTGATCGATATTGATGCATGTCTAATAAGAACCAGACCAACAACTTCCCTATCATTAAGGTATTAAGGTAAGTCTTCGAAGCCGTCTAAGCATGAATGATGGGTTGTCGACACACTCACGACGTAATTTTCAGAACATTCACGTGGTTGAATTTGCGATGCGTGGGACACACCCTGATTTAAACCAGTTTGTAGAGCACAATGTCGTCCAGAAAAGAATTTTAACGCGAAAGTGTTGAGAACGCTGTGTCGCTCAATATCATATGTCCGCGTCCGGCGCCGCCATCCCCGAGAATAAAAATCCCCGTATATATTTAGGTATGCGTATGTACTACGCCTTCCTATATGACATGTGGTATATGCAGGTTATATTGCAAAACCATTCTATCGCTAAAGTTGCTCATGCCCTGTCTTACATTCCTAAGATAGTTGTTCCTCGGAATTCTGAGAATTAGGGCCCACGGACAAATGTCATGTAACAAAAGACCGACAGCCCATGTCTTTTCTGTTAAATCTTCTCAGACTGAAATATTAAAAAGGTGCATAACCATTGCGGAAACTTGAAAGTGAGGAAAATGTTCGCCTTAGTGCATAGCGTTCGCTGGCAGAGCGTTCTGAGCGATTAATTTTTAGCTGAACTGGACCGCCTTCTCGAATTTGGCATTGTAAAGACCTTTAGGTACGTGGATGATTTTAAAATTTTTCTTGACAGCAGGTCCGGGTGTTTCAAGACGCTAGCTACAAGCGCGCTATCCTTTATCCGTCAGGGCTTGTCATCTTTAGTTTCAACTCATGAGTTAACGTCCAACGAAAGCCTACGCTTTCTCGACATCAGGTTTTTAATACGAACCTCGTGCCAACAAGGCACTCACTGCTCACGTATGGGTCAGCGCACTCAAAGCTGGTAAAAAGGGGCATTGCTCAGTTATGCCTGTCCAATCCCTTAAGCAAGTCTTGCCCAGAACTCATGGCCGAGAGCTTCTCTGAACAGGCATTTTGCCTTAGGAACGCGGGGTACTCCACACATGTCCTCGTTAGCGTTGCTGAAGCCCTGTTGGAGCATACGTCACCACCAATAACAGATGCCTCTCAGTCTTCCACGCTTTAGAAGAATATCGCGGTTATTCCATATATCCACGGCATATCGCATCGACTGAAAAGGATTGGCCAGCGGGCCAATTTAAAAGTGTTTTTTTCCGCTGCCGATAAACTACAATCTCTGTGCAGATTGAGCAGTGGGTGTGCCCCCAAAGAGCCTGGTTGCAGAAAGAGACATCAGTCAAAGTTCGTTGAATGTGCAGAAGGAATAGTTTATAATCTGCCTTTGAACTGTGTGGGGCGCAGCGGTGGCGTAGAGGTAGAGCATGCAAGAGCGTGCAAGAGCGGTAGAGCGTGCAAGAGGACCGTGGTTCGAATGCTGGTGCCGCGCAATTTTCCACCGGATTAAAAAAAAAATCCGCGTGTAGATAAAATTGCACAAACAGGCATGGAGTGCGGCCTGATCCCGGTGGCCAGAACCGGTAACGCACTCCCTCACCAGAGCAGTATTGGCAACCCTGTGCAGTACTTGGCCACAACCTCCCATATGAACACAACAATCAAACCCCGGCCCTCAGTCTCCAGCAGCTGCGAAGCAATTGACCACGGCGGCGGCCAGACCAGCGACGTAGCAGAGGCTGCTAAGAATCCCTGGATCCGGACAGGCCGCCATTGAAATCTGAACCTGGCGACGTTTAACGCTAGAACGTAATCTAGTAAGGCGAGTCTAACAGTGCCATTGGAGGAATTAGAGGGCAGTAAATGGGATATAATAGGGCTCACTGAAGTTAGGAGCACAAATGAAGCATATGCAGTGCTAAAAAGCGAGCACTTCCTGTGATACCGGGGCTTAGCGGAGAGGCGAGAACTAGGAGTCGGATTCCTGATTAATAAGGATATAGCTGGTAATGTACAGGAACTCTATAGCATTAACGAGAAGATGGCAGGTCTTGTTGTGAACCTTAATAAGAGGCACAAATTGAAGGTCGTACAGGTGTACGCCCCTACATCCAGTCATGATGATTAGGAAGTCGAAAGTTTCTATGAGGACGTGGAATCTGCGATGGGTAAAGTCAAAATAAAATACACTATACTGATGGGCCACTTCAGTGCCAAGGTACGCAAGAAGCAGGCTCAGCAAGCAATCAGGAACACCTTAGACTTCCGTCAACCAAAGGACAAGGCAGGATTCCGTAAAGAGTACTCAACAATAGACCATATTCACACTATCAATCAGGTGATAGAGAAATGTGCGCAATATTACCAACCCTTATATATAGCTTCCATTGATTACGAGAAAGCGTTTGATTCAGTCGAAACCTCAGCAGTCATGGAGGCATTGCGGAATCAGGGTGTAGACGAGCCGCATGTAAAATACTGAAAGATATATATAGCGGCTTCACAGCCACTGTATTCCTCCATAAAGAAAGCAACAAAATCCCAGTAAAGAAAGGCGTCAGGCAGGGTGATACGATCTCCGCAATGCTATTCACAGCGTGTTTACAGGAAGTATTCAGAGACCTGGATTGGGAAGAATTAGGGATAAGAGTTAATGGAGAATACCTTAGTAACTTGTGATTCGCCGATGATATTGCCTTGCTTAGTGACTCAGGGGACCAACTTCAATGCATGCTCACGGACCTGGAGAGGCAAAGCCGAAGGGTGGGTCTAAACATTAATCTGCCGAAAACTAAAGTAATGCTTAACAGTCTCGGAAGAGAACAGCAGTTTAGGATAGGTAGCGAGGAACCGGAAGTGGTAAAGGAATACATCTACTTAGGACAGGTAGTGACTGCTAATCCGGATCATGAGACTAAAATAATCAGAAGAATAAGAATGGGCTGGGGTGCGTTTGGCAGGCATTCTCATATCATGAACAGCAAGTTGCCATTATCTCTCAAGAGAAAAGTATATAACAGCTGTGTCTTACCAGTACTCACGTACGGGGCAGAAACCTGGCGGCTAAAGAAAAGGGGTCTACTTAAATTGAGGACGGCGCAACGAGCTATCGAAAGAAGAATGATAGGCGTAACGTTAAGGGATAAGAAAAGAGCAGATTGGATGAGGAAACAAACGTGAGGTAATGATATTGCTACGGTATAGTATTTCCAATGACGAAGAGCTGAGCAGTAAGAAGACGACGATGACGATTGGAAGCTAGCGTGGGCTGTTGCCTCTTGGCCACCTGCGGCGTATTGCTTTGTAAATATACTTGTAAATAGCTTTTCGTTGGTGTCTTCCTACGTAACATATCTGGCGGAGGTGGACGTTCCCTGTACCTCGTCACGGAGCTTCGCAGTGGACGGTACGTCGAGCCTTCCGTCATGGCTCTCGGCGACGACAACTTGACCCCGCCGGCTCCGACACACCTGATGCCACTTCGACGACCTACATCACTCTCCCCGCTCCCAGTGATCCTGGCGTATTCTCGGCAAAAGATGGGAAGACATCGAGGACCGAATCAGCCTGTACGAACACGTCAGCTGCAATAACCGGTGGGACCCTACTATCATGCTCGCCAACGTAGTCTTTCACCTCGGTGGCACACCTCGAGTTTGGTATCCGACGCACGAAGATGAGCTCACCAGTTGGGATTCACTTAAGCAAACGCTCCGAGACTTGTTCGGCAATGCCTACGGTCACCAGCTCGCCGCGCAGAAGGCGCTTTCCGGCCGTGTGCAGGCGTCAACAGAGCCCTACGTCACGTACATTCAAAACGTCTTGGCTCTGTGCCGCAAAGTTCACGCACCCATGACTGAGTCCGACAAGGTCTCCCACATCCTCAAAGGCATTGCCGATGATGCCTTCAACTTGCTCGTATTTAACAACGTGGCGACGGTGGATGCAGTTATAAAAGAGTGCGGCGGCCTGGAACTCGCTGAAAGCCGACATATCGACCAATAATTTGCCCGTCGGCCCAACACCCCAGCGACATCTTCCTGTGCCGACGCTCCTCGTCCCAACAACACTGGCGATGCTACCAGCTGTCCGGCTTGAGATCCGGCTTGTCCGGCTTGTCCGGCTTGAGATCGAGGCCGCCTATCCGGCTGCGTTCGACTCCAGCCCCTCCAATGCACCTGCAGTCACTGTTTCCCTGATCCAGGCAGTTGTCCGCCAGGAGTTCGCCAACATGGGTATTCACACCATCTGCTCGGCCCATCGCCCTGATCCCCACCCGGCATCTTCGATTCCACCTCGTCCCGCACCTTCTTACCCACCACGTTTCCGAAACCCCTCTGAATGGCGCACTGCAGACGACAAGCCAATTTGTTTTCACTGCCATCGAATTGGGCACATTTCTTGGCACTGCCGCAGTCGCTGGAATTCCCCGAACCAATCTACATATACTGCCTACTCTCGCCCCCAGGTGGCCTTTCTCGTCCCTATGCTGCCCACTCAGACAATGTCGCCACCGATTCTCCTGCGCCGAACCACCCCTATTCTCGTTCGCCTTCGCCCCAACGACGACATCGCTCCCCCCAACCCCGTCGCTCCTATTCGCCGACTTCCTTCGGACGCCGTTCCCGGCCGGAAAACTAGACGATGCAGCGCCTCGAGGTCACGCTGCATTGCTCCCTACGCTGCCAAATCCTCTCCTGACGTTGCCCACTCATCTGAACCTTTTTGACGTGCAAGTCGACGGTGTTCCTGCATCTGCTCTCATAGACACTGGGGCGCATTTGTCGATAATGAGCGCTGACCTTCGTAACCGGCTGAGGAAAATAATCACGCCCGCCACGACGCCTGTTGTCCGTGTCGCCGATGGCGGAACAGCCCCTGTGATTGGTATGTGTGCCGCCCGCGTCTCCTTCGCCGATCGCTCCACTACCGTGCAATTCAGTCATCGCTCACTCTCTCCACGACATCATCCTCGGCTTAGACTTCCTCTCCGCACACTCCGCTCTCATCGATTGCTCCTCTAGTACTCTCCGCCTCGACCTGCCTGTTCTGGATCCCGCTGAACAACACCCTACTCGCCTCAGTCCCGTAGACTTCGTTCGCTTGCCACCTTCGGCACTGACTTACGTTGACTTCGTGTCATCCCCACCAGTCCCCGACGGTCACTACATCGCGGCTCCTATGCAAGACGTCCTCTTTACACACGGGATCACAGTACCTCATACAGTTTTATCTATTGCGGCGAATTGCGTCTGCCTGCCAGTGGCTCAAGACCTACTACACTGCTTCAGAGTCCGGCCTTTAGTCGCTCCGGGACGGCGCTTTTGCCGCCGTAGTGCTACGAGATAGTATTTCCAATGACGAAGAGCCGAGCAGTAAGAAGACGACGATGACGATTGGAAGCTAGCGCGGGCTGTTGCCTCTTGGCCAACTACGGCGTATTGCCTTGTAAATATACTTGTAAATAGCTTTTCGTCGGTGTCTTCCTACGTAACATTATCTTTGTTGAAATCAAGAAAAATGAAATGGGCGTGGGCAGGACATGTAATGAGGAGGGAAGATAACCGATGGTCATTAAGGGTTACGGACTGGATTCCAAGGGAAGGGAAGCGTAGCGGAGGGCGGCAGAAAGTTAGGTGGGCGGATGAGTTTAAGTAGTTTGCAGGAACAACATGGCCACAATTAGTACATGACCGGGGTAGTTGGAGAGGTTGGGGAGAGGCCTTTGCCCTGCAGTGGGCGTAACCAGGCTGATGATGATGATTGAACTGTGGATGTAATACCCCTGTCACACGGACGCGGCTAAAGTCCTTTTAACTGCCTTCGACCAAGGACGTCTTTACCTCGAGGGAGATGCGTGCCGTGTCACACGGCCGTCCTTTAGCAAAGGAAGTTTAAAAAAGTTCCTAGCGAAAGGTGATCGAAGATCTCCCTCGCAGACTGAAGGGAGTACTCTTGTTCCCAGCGTGCTTGAATTTCGAGTCAAGAAATCACCCTCATTTTTATTAATTTCGCTTTTACCAGCAATTATAACTGTTCTTATTGCATATAATATAGTATTTCAGCACTGACAAAGATATTTGAGTTGAGCAGCTACATTCGACTCTCGAACCGGGCGTTCTCGGAATGGCGGCTGCGTTTGCCCTGACTGCGCCATTTTTTTTTGTTTTTGTTTTAGTCAACGCGATCGCAAGTCTCGCGCATGCGGAATGAGTGAATTAGCAATATATAACGTGTTTCTTTCATGACTGCGTACGAGGTGAGCAGCGCCTAATGGGCCCCCAGCGGCAGCTTTCAAAAGCTCGCTTATAGGCCATGTGACACGGAGCTAACTCCTTTGAGGTGAAACTCTTTTGCGGTCCTTTAAGGGAAGGAAGTTTGAAGGAGATCCGAGTTGCCCTTGTGACACGGGTATCACTATGTTGGTCAGAGCGGACGATGCCTTAATGACAGGTTACGGGAGCATCGTTGGAATGTGATAGAAACGAGAGAGGGTTTTTTGGTAGCCCACAGTAGAACTTGTACGCGTAATCAGGCAGGCGCCACAAATACGGTCACGTGTTAACCGGTGTATAGTGCACGCTCAATCGTCAGCACAAATCGTAATCTGTTAACCCAGGAAATCATCGAAGCGGAATTGATTGAGAGGTATGGTGACACCTGTTTCTCAAAACCGTCCATCGCCCTTTCCAGCAAGGAGCTATCGTTCCTGCGCAGAGATAGGTACTTTCTGCAGGTTGTGCACATGTGATGTCACTTATTCTGCTATATATGCGATCACTTGCTTTAAAATAAAACATTGT
This sequence comes from Dermacentor albipictus, assembly GCF_038994185.2. Lineage (NCBI taxonomy): Eukaryota > Metazoa > Arthropoda > Arachnida > Ixodida > Ixodidae > Dermacentor > Dermacentor albipictus. Next base: position 134,706,100 of record NC_091828.1, read on the forward strand.
TGTAAGTATGCATTCGTGTGTCTCAGCCTCTCTTTCGTCCTCGTCTTGTGCGCAAAACGCTGCATGTATTTCTGGTAAACATTACGGTCACATAAGCTGCAGTTGTGATGAAGCGTCACAAGCAGTCAAAGATCTTGGAATACTATCGCGTTCCACTCTTAAAGGCGAACCTTAAGCGTCCTACAATTTTTTCTCCTTTTCTTGCGTAGAGCAAGCATAATGCTCCTAAGCTTCAGCATCTCGGTTTGTGAATTTCTATTCTTGCAAACGCTTAAATCAACTTACTTCTTTTCATGTTTACACTTTTTTCTCTATTCCCTACTGCATTCAACTGGTCTGATGAGAAAATGTTGCTTTTGCATACCGCCATAATATGGAAGCTTCAGCGCGAAGCTCTTTGTCTTCATGCTTATGTATCGGCTATTTCTTGAGTTGGTAATAAATATCGCTTAGAATGCATAACGTTAAGAAGGTAGGAGCGCCAACGAAATTAAAAGCGCCCTACCCTATCGAAACAGGAATTTACATTGATCTTGGAACGGCTGTCCATGAACGTTTGTGGCGACTACACGAAGCATTAAACCCAGCGCGATCACATGTCCTTCAGCAAGCTGACGTTTGCTTTAGTCTAAGCTCCAGTTACAATCCCTGGACAAGCGACAACAGCTACTACAACGCACTCCTTGAATTAATACATAACTCAGGCGTTACAGCTCACAAATAGAGCGTTATACCACGTGGGAAGCCTTCATCGAAGTAAAGGAAAGGAACAAAAAAAATCTCAGTGCCCTTCCACTCTGGGAAGATGGATGATCAGCGAAGCTGTGTATGTGGGCCCCTTAATGGCGAACTGCACCTCTGCCGAGGTTCGGTCCGGCATTGCACTATCTCCAAGATCGGCCCAAGTATGGGGAGCTTTTTGCTTACCACAGCGACACGAAAATTTCCTTGGACGATAGAGGTATACAGCTCCGCTATAAAATGTGAAAGCAAAATGCAAAAGCCTCAATATCTTATAGTTAGAACTGTGGAGATTAGGGATGAGTCGGTTCTACAAACATGGGGTCCGGGACAGGCGGAGGCCAGCATAGCTGATGAAGAGATCTTGTTGTTACCCGTCTCTGATCTAATTTTGTCCCATTGCACGCTTTACACGTCCAATCAAATTCATATGCTTGTTCATTACAGGCACAGCTTGCTTCTTCGCGTCAGCCTCTGCCGGCAAGCTTTTGTGCCAGCAGTCTGAAGATTAGAACCGTACACTGCACTCACTAGGGTGCGGAAAAAGGCAACCCATATGATACGAGTAGCACGTTTGTGGGCTTCTAAAGGCTATTTCATTGCGTGTAAGGAATGAACCGAGAAACAAGGACAGGCATGGACTGTTCGTGGTTTAAACCAAAATTTTGTTACAAAATGTGACATACCGAGATTTGTGCAAGAGCTCGATAACACAAATCACATGGAAACAAAACAAGGCAAAATGACTGCTCGTGATGCGTGTTCGTCAGCCAGACGAACACGCATCACGAGCATCCAACCAACTAGCCTAAAACTATTTATTTGTATTATATAATGTAAAAGTATTATGTTCTCCTAATTGCTTGTCTGCTTTGGGATGTGCTACGCGTTGTGCAGGGTCTGCTGTACGCAGGGACTTGGGTATGATCTATATTCATTTACAATGCCTATATGCTTTTCAAGTGCAGTGAGATTTGGTGAGTCTGGTGAGACTTGGTGAGATTTGGTGAGATCTGGTGAGACTTGCTTGCTGATATGTAGCTTTTGTTGTATTTTCTTTTTTTTATTCGCGCCTGATTTGCGATGCCTATGCATATGTTGTAGTGCTTGAATATTTAAGTACTCGGGAAAATTCTGTTTCCGCTCTGATGCTCCTTTTTTGGTATTAAGGGTATTTGGGTCTGGTAAAGCTGCTACGAGCAGTTTTCTTCCCCACTTTACCCCCGCAAGGCTGTATTTAGTTTTTTTTTTATGGAAATAAAAACATACATACATACATACATACATACATACATACATACATACATACATACATACATACATACATACATACATACATACATACATACATACATACATACATACATACATACATACATACATACATACATACATACATACATACATACATGTATGCATATGTATATATATGTACATATGGGTATATGTATATATGTATGTACATGTATATATATACATATATACATGTATGTATACATACATACATACATACATACATACATACATACATACATACATACATACATACATACATACATACATACATACATACATACATACATACATACATTCCGGATTAACAAGGTCGAAAGCTGAGCCAATTTGCATGTGCTTAAGTTAGAATAAGCTAAAGTCGAGTACTGAAAAGGAGTGTACAGGTATCCGATCTAAAAAGCTAATATTTCGGACGTTCTTATCAGAAATAGCGTTTGCGTGTTCGGTTTCTGTCTGCCCATGCTTCACCAGGTTTCGTGTTCATTGTGTTATCAAGGTTTCATTATTGCAGTCCAGTTTTTCCGTAGTAATTAGCGAAGCTTAAGCAGCGTCACCTCTCGGGGTTACATAGGCTCCCAGCAAGACAAGCTCAAGCTAGTAAGCGACGTACGCAGTTTCCCGATGGAGAGAAAGTGGGTAAACTGCGCTCGCTTCTTCTCTCCATACAACGTGTGGGTCTTGCTGTTATAGGGATAATGCGCCAGCTGAAGCAGACGGCAGGCACGATGACTACCGTCTGCTCTTTACTGCTGCCCGTCTACGATGGCGCTTCACCCGCTTTGTCTGCCGCTTGCTTTGTCTTTCTTGCGCTGCTCTCCGAACTCACAGTTGGCCCCAGACACCTCGAGGCGGGAGTACGGCTGCACCACAGTCGGCTTCTGAAAACGAATGATGGCTGATGCTGCAACCGCAATTTGAGGTCATTGAGGTACCGGCGGGACGAAATGGCGACCATTTCCTGTAGTCGGTGTTCAGCCACCAGGGATACTCACATCTTCGCCATATATAGAGCCAACGCCAAATGTGTGTCCTTGAGTTCCTCTGACATAACTACTTTCCTTGATTTTAAGTCAGCAATATAATGCCTTCATTTTGCCAGGTTATTCTCAAATAAAAATTCTTTACGCAAGTAAAACCGATGACACTGCTTTTATTCTTAATCTTTCTCCCTAACATTTGCATTCTTTTGTGCACATTTATCATGCCCGAGAAAAGCAGTAGACGGCGACATCTATAGGCACCAAAATCTTCAACACAGCTAATTAAACAAGTGTACGTAGCATGGAAGTGATAAATGTAAGACTTCTCGAGTATTATACGTTCAGTGAAAGCGTTTGTCTCATATGCGTAGTTTTTGTGCACATCTGCTGTTCTTCCTTCACAATGCTTTTTGCGCTAAAGGCCTGCTATGAACGACGTGGCCAATACGTTGTTTTCCCTTGAGGCATTTTCTTTTTCGCACTGATTCCAGGTATATTTGGCACGATTTCCAGTGGGGACAGTGTCCATGGTGAAATGTTTCGCGGCATAATTTGTGACGCCTGAGCAGGAATCGAAATAGATATGCTTCCGACGGCCTGCTTTAGAATATATGCACAAAGAATACGCAGCCGCAACGCACATTTTCACAGATGGCTCTACAACTCCACATCGTTCATCATGCGGACTTTTTGTTCCCTCTACAGTGCAACGATTCTCGTTTCGTCTTGAGCGAGCGCCATCATCTACTTCAGCGGAGCTATATGGCATTAAGCAGGCCCTTGTGTACGTACTTCGACAGCAGCCGCCAAAGACATGGGTGATTTTCACAGATTCAAAAGCAGCCCTACAAAGTATGTGGAACAGGCACAAGCGTTGCAATAATCAACCAACAGCATTTCACATTGCTTATATTCACCACAGGGCTAAGATCGCTGGGCATTGCATAAAGTTCCAGTGGATACCTGGCCATGCCGGCATTTCGGGAAATGAAATTTCGAGTGGGCGAAGCTGCCAGAAATGGACTCTAATACCGCAAGTTCAAAAAAACATTTTTCACAAAAGCCGATGCTTCAAACATGGCAAAAAATTATGCTTATCAAGAAAAAGACCGCATCTTGAATCTGCCGCTTCACCAAGATAACTTCCTACGTTACATTGACCCAGAAATGAGACTGAAAATTCCACGACCACTTCCTCGACACTTAGAGACATTGTACCATCGTCTTCGACTAAACGTGGCATACACGAACAATTATCTGTACCGCATAGGACTTACCACTAACCCATACTGTGATAACTGTCGCAACTTAGAGACAATTGAGCACATATTACTAGAATGCCCCGCGTACCGCGACGAGAGACAATTTTTTGAGCACCAAATAGACGTGATTTGCCACGAACCGTTAACATTACCGAGTATCTCAGGTCCAATGCCCCGGCCCTTCAAAACAGCGACGTGTTTTGGATTTACTGTTCAAATACCTGACAGAAATAGATCAAATAGGAAGGCTTTAAAAATTGCACACTTCCTATACAAAAGCCTAAATTTACCCGCCATGTCACCTGTAAATATTAGTATCAGGTCCACTCGGACATTTCATATTTACTTTTATCCTTTTTTTTCTCCCACTCTTTCCTGGAATCTTAATCCCATTCCCCATTCCTATACAGAGTAGCATGCCAGTGGTTGCCCGCAAAATTGTCTGTTTTTCTAATAAAGAGCTCTCTCTCTCTCTCTCTCTCTCTCTCTCTCTCTCTCTCTTTCTCACGTTGTTTTCCCACACAAGAAGAGCGAAATGTAATAGCGTCCAAAACATTTTGCAGAAGTACGGTACATGGAAGAAGACTAAAGAACGGAGTTGTTACATTGAAAAAGAATCCCCCAGTTGTAGACAAGCGTTTAGCTCTGAATGGCGCATAAAGTTTTTCCTTTATCGAATGGATGGCAAACTCGGAACTCGAAACTAATCTCCACATCAGCAGTGTTAAAGAGCTCAAATTTCCCATACATTATACGACATGACGGTCCTAACCTGCCACCTTTAGAAATATAATGGATGTTGACCAATAGCAAAACAAAAGAAAAGCGATCGAATTGAGATCTCTTGTACTGATGTATCGAGCAGAGAGTTATATCGACCTCCTATGGGGAGACTGCACTGTCTCTGTGAGCAGTTGTTTTTTCTTGCCCCGTGTATTTCCCTTTGGCGGAGAAAAGAAAATACAGCCAACATCGGTCTGCTTTCTTTAGTGAGAAGGCCAGCCAGCTACTTCGATCAGCAACGCGTCGATGACAGGTCCAACGAAAGTGGTCTGCCTGCAGCCCACTTGTGAGTCGATAAAGAGCAGCTCTGAGGAACTTCGAGCTCGGTCTCTCCCGCGAGGGCTTCGATGTTTACAGAGACATTTTTTTCTGGAGGACAACGTGCATCAGTGTTACGCTGAGTAATTGAATACCAGTCACCTCAGTATGCTTGTCACATCATTGGGCGCTTGGTACTGCTGTGGCCTCGTGGCTATAGCAAACACTGGTCGCGCATGCAGTAAGCAAGTGCGGCAAACGTTCCATTTTTCTTTAATACGGAGGATTTCATGAAGGGACTGCAGGATGCAGAGTGTTACAGGAGGATTTCAAGGTGCGAACTCATACCTTAACGTAAATTTGAAGGCATCACATTACGTCTAAACTTTTGTAACATTAAAACTAAGAAGCACAGTTAGAGTCCATAAGTTCCTATGTTCAGTAATATGCACCTCCTGTAATACAACCATAAAAAGACTGGCAGTTGTACGTAGAAGAATAGGTGCTCTGAGTACTGTGCTTACTTGGGTAAAACCTAATCTCACATACGGCCCGCAAATCTCACTTAGATGGTAGGTTAGAGTGCGAAATTGCGGCAGGTTTAAAGTAGTGTTAGAGTGTTGGAAAAAAAGTTTCACTAAATGTCACGTACATACTGGCACGCTCATTAATTCTCGCAAGCCGTTACAGATGGCACTAGCCCGTGACCACAGGCCTGTCGACGACTGTAAAAGCGTTTATAGTCAGCCGCCAGCGGTTACACCCATTTGGATAGCCGCTACTCTGAGCGCAGTTTGAGGCTTCAGAGATCCGCCACAAGCGTGGCCTTGTTTAAGCTCCACACCAAGTAAAAACTCTGAAAAACAACTGTGTGGGCCTTGGACTAGTCGAAACTGTAATTATACTTAAATATGTTCCTAACCTAAGACCTTCTTGCCCTATGTCTCCCATCCCGGTGCGGTTTTTCGAGAATTAGCCATGTAATCACCAGCCCGTGCGAATACACTGCTCAAGTATATGAGCCAATAATGCAGGTCACCATCTATTTGCTGTTACAAGGACCATCGAAACTTGTCCGCACTTCTTTCGTGTCTCAGCGCAGCATAAAAGACATCCACTGGCTACTGCACTCATCGAGAAAGACAAACTTGCGTCAGTGTAGTGAATGCGGTGCACGGAAATCTACTGCCAAAAATGACGGCAGGCTTGTGCTACCTTGCAGATTGCCAACCCGATTTCGAGTGAAGCTGCCTAGTTCGAACAGTTCTAAGAGCTGGAGTTGCATGCAATTATCTCCCTTACTTTAAAATGTTGCCCGTATTTGACAGCTTCTTTTGAAACTGCGTGCAAGAATTTGTGCCACTCGTGATATTCTATCATATACGCTCTGGTGCGCTTGAATAGGTAATTTGTTCCGCAGGATCTAATTAACCCAAATATTGTTAATTTTGCCTTCACAATCCATACCGTGCCTTTCACTATCGCAAATATAAACGTTATGTAACGTAGAGCTTCCTCTATATACTGGGAAACATAGCGTAAAATGGCCACAGAGCGCTTTCGAGCCCTCGCTAAACGAATGTTTTGCAAAGACTGTATGTAACCTACCTGCATTTACTTTGCACCTGGATCTGCCAGTGCTTCCCTTCACTTCCGATAACGTTTATCGTGGTGGAATTCGTAGTTCTGCCACGAAAACAGAATAAATTCATTATAGGACACACTCATGACTATCCGGAGACCGTTTGGTCTTCGGATAGCGTTATCGACTTTAGGTCGATGATTGCACCGTGTTGGTTCAGAAAGTACATTCCTAGAATTGCGTCTCGGGAGCACTGTTGGAAGATAACGAAGGTGGTAGGGTAGGTGTGGTCATTAACGGTAATTCTGGCCGGGCAGGTTCCAGTTGGTGTTATCAAGTGTCCTCCAGCTGCCCAGATTTGAGGGCCTTCCCATGTAGTCTTAACTTTCTTCAACTGGGCGGCAAGGGGTCAACTCATACCGGAGTAATCGGCTCCTGTGTACACTAAGGCGGTGACTGCGTGGCAATCGAGAAACACGTCGAGGTCGCTGGTTGTTTGTCTTGCGTTGCACTTAGGTCTTGGCGTCGGATCACGGCTGCGTCTCGTTGATCTTAAGCTGGAACGCCGCGTCGGCAGGTCGTCTTTCGTCGGCGTGTTCGTTGCTTCCAGGCTTTGTCGGGATGGCGGTGTCTCGTAGATATATCGTCGAGAAAGACTTCTCGGCGTCTTCGCCGGCAGCGGAGGATCTTCGTCAGTTCGACGAACAACAACCGCACCTCCATCGGTTGCTGCTTTTAGTTTTCCGGATGTGGGCTCGCTGACCGGCCCTTTGCTGGGCCAGCGTATGGCCGGCGCTGCGGCGACAGGCCTGGTGACGGAGAACGGGACGGTCGTCGAGGGCTCCACTGAGTGGCGGCGAGATAGTCGGTGATGTCGCGAGGTCGTTCGCCCACTGTGCTCGCAGCGCGTTAACGGTGAACCCTCACAGTGCCATTTCTCGGTATAGGCATCGGTGGTAGACGTGACCCGCTTCTCCGCAGTGGTAACAGAGCGGGCGGTGGTCAGGAGTGCGCCAGACGTTTGTCTTCCTTGGAATGCTGCGTGGGCCGATGGGTTGGCGTACTGGCGGCGACGGTGGTGGACGAAGGAAGAGTGGCGTCACTGGGCCCTGCCGCGTGCACTGAGGGGAAACGTGACGGCGGGCTACAGTGGCGTACGTCATCGCTTGCGGCTGACTCTGCGGCAATTCAGGGGCTACTCCGAGTGATTGTTGGAGCTGCTCGCGTACGACGTCGGAAATGAAAGCCACTTGAGTGCGACGAAGGAAACAGCCTCTCAAGCTCCTCCCGCACAACCGCTCTGATAGTCTCGCGCAGGTCGTCGGTGGCCAGTGATTGAACTTCGGCGTAGATTGTTGAGCTCGTGCGGTGGTTGAATTGCCGGTTCCGCATTTCTAGTGTCTTCTCGATGCTGCTAGCCTGCCGAAGAAATTTGTCGACGGTCTTCGGTGGGCTTCGTATCATTCCGCCGAAACTTTCTTCCTTCGCACACGCATGAGCAGGCGGACTTTCTTCTCCTTGGGCATTTCCGGGTCAGCTTGGCGAAACAGACAACTTATTTCTTCCGTAAAGATGGCAACGTTCTCATTAGGTAGCTGCACTCGCGTTTCTACTAGAGCTTGGGCCCGTTCTCTGCGTGCGACGCTTGTGAATGTCTGCAGGAAGCCGCTTCGGAACAGGTCCCACGTCGTTAAGGTGGCTTCTATATTCTCGAGCCACGTCCTGGCGGCGTGTTCCAATGCTAAATAGACATGTCGCAGCTTGTCGTTGGAGTCCCAGTTATTAAAGTCGCGGTTCGTTCGCACGTCTCCAGCCAGGTTTCTTGGTCTTCAGACGATGATCCATGGAAGATAGGTGGTTCCCGAGGTTGTTGCAGCAGAATGGGAGACGCTGGGGCATCCATTGGGGTTGCTGACTTGTGCTTGATCCGTCTGATCTTCTCGGGAAGAGGTGCGTACTACGGTAGCAGGCCTTGCTGCCGACGGCTAGCTCGCTAGTCCTTGGTCACGTTGGTATTGTCCTCAGGCTTCGGCCTTGGATCGCGGCTTTGCGAAGGCGTCCGGTACATGAATGCACTAGCACCTCCACCAGATGTCACGCGGTAGTGACTGGGACGAACACAGTAGCAAAACTAAATGGCGAAACTAAATCTTTATTGGGCGAACTTGTGCCCTCAAAAGCAAGTTACACTTAAAGCACAACGATAGCGGCGAACACAGTCGGCGATCGTCGGAAATCTGATCAGCAGGCCAAGGGTGTCAGCTTTTATACACCAGTCGTCAAATGTTCCAGAGTAATCTCTGGGACCCGCATGTCATAGGCGATGAAAAGGAAGCTGTCGGCGTAGGTGGCCGAGCAACGACGGCTGCGTAACTTAGCGGCAGCGACGTAGGGTGAGTGGTAAATTCAATATAAGTCAGTGGCGCACTCATAGGATTGAGTGTGGGTTTGTAGGAGCTGCAGGAAGTGCTTCAGATATCTGAGTCCGGATGGCCTGCTGCACCGTTGGAGGCAAAGCTGCCGTAGGTGCGTCGCCGTGAGGCAGCAGCGAGAGCTGCCTGGCCACCTCCTCACGAATAAAATCTTTGATATTCTGCGAGAGGGCCGAGCTGGTCAGGTCGGTAGAAACCGCGATGCTCGAGACGGTATCGGCGTGCTGAATGTTCTGGCGGGCGATGGAACATTGGCGGCGCAGCTCGTCAAAGCTCTGGCAGAGGTTAATGAGGACGGATACGCTAGTTGGGCATTTGGCCAGCCACATCTGGAATGCGCTAGCCTCGATGCCATTGAGGATATGCCTGATCTTGTCATACTCTGACATGCTGGGATTTACCCGCTTGCATAAATCGAGAACACCCTCGATGTAGCTGGGGGATGTCTCTCCAGGCTGCTGTGCGCGCTGGCGTAGACACTGTTCAGCGCGTACCTTACGCACAGCTGGGCGATCAAATACTTCGAATAAATATGTCTTAAACGCTGACCAGCTTGTAAAGTCCGATTCGTGGTTGAAGAACCAGAGTTTGGCTACGTCGGCGAGGTAGAAAGGCACGTGGGTCAGCTTAGACTGATGGTCTCATTTGTTATGGGCACTTACACGTTCGTACGATGACAGCCAGTCTTCCGCGCCGTGTTCGGCGATCCCACTGAATATAGGTGGGTCGCGTTGACGAGGGACACCGGCGCACACGACAATGGCAGCCGGTGGTGCAGGCAACGAGGTGGCGGGATCAGGCATAGTGCAGGGTGATCTTGTTGGCAGGGTTCGAATGCGCAGCTCCAGGACGAGGTGAAAGATCTCAGCAACCTCCACCAATTGCGACGAGGGTTATAGTTAAAAAAAATTATATTATTGGGTTTTACGTGCCAAAACCACTTTATAATTATGAGGCATGCCGTCGGGGAGGACTTCGGAAATGTCGACGACTTGGGGTTCTTAGCGTGCACATAAATCTAAGTACACGGGTGTTTTCGCCCCCATAGAAATGCGGCCGCCGTGTGCCGGGATTCGATCCCGCGACCTTGTGCTCAGCAGCCTAACACCATAGCCACTTAGAAACCCCGGCGGGTGAGGTTTATTGTCGTTCTCAACGTTGTGGAACGTTAGGTATAGAAAGGCACTGGAAGGGCTGTCCTTAGCATGGGTCTCTCACTCACGATCACGGCACGGTCCTTCATATATTGTATCCTTCATTACAATATATATATATATATATATATATATATATATATATGGGTCATTCCATCTCAAGTGTACTCGGTGTTTTATCGACCATCTGCGATTCTGCTGAAAAAAATCATACTGTATTACCTCAACGTGCGAAGTAATTATTCAAGCGATTTTTCTTGAAAAAAAAATTTCTAATGCCCTGAGGACGCTTTGAAGATTGCACACACAAGTGAAACTGTGCCAGGTAGAAAAATTTCTACAAAGTTATCGCTTTGACCTGTTACTGCGAATATTTTTTGAAATAGTCGCCAGACGGTGCTCTTTCGTGACTATTGTCGTTTATTACTTTTTGTTTTAATTTACATAATTTTTAGCCGTAAGAAAAAGTCGACAATTGCCCCTTTTTTAATATTTTTATAAAAGAAAGTAACGTTTCCACGAGGAATATATTGACAATAGGGGCTTGGTATGTGTGTATACTAGATGATAAAAATATTCGTATAAGAAATAAAGCCTAAGCTTTTGCTTAATGTCATGGTAAATATGAAAAAATTTACGTTCTGACTCAATTTGTAGCTTCATTTTCGCAATGTAGCGTTCCAAGTAAAAATATGGCATAGTCGGCATCGGATAGTATGCTTTGCTGTCTATCTATGTACAAAGATTCAAAAGAATAAATTTTGTTTTAAGCGAGAAAAAATTTTTGAACTGCACAATCACAAGGTTGCGCGGAGCATCTCTTTGCTTCGTCTTCACTGCATAGCACGTCGGCCGGTGTTTCAGTCTCGCTCATTTTACGCGCTTCTTTTTCTTTTTGAAGACGAGGTCTTTTTTGGCGACTTCAGGTTGATTTGCGGTTCGTGGGGACTGAGTTTCTGGCCATTGTCATCTTGTAAGATTATATAATTGCAGGCCTTCTAGTGCACGTAGGGCAACAAATAGGCGTCTGAGTTAAGATTGGAACGCAAAAGATGCAGAAAGTTAGTGTGCTAATATATACGGAGAAGTTATAACGCGCAATTCTTAAAAAATACGGTGAAATAAGTTCGATCAACATGCCACCAGTCACTAAAAACGCGCCAGAACAGGAACCAGAACTGTGGCTTTATAAGCCACCTGTGCCACGCAAAAAGAGCAAGAAACGTAAATCAACTTTACGGCCCCGTTTTTTCGTCCTCCTACGAATGTAAGGCTAGGATTTTTATGTGCATCCGGCAACACAATGGCGTTAAAATCACCCCTTGTCCTGGAGAGGAAATACATGAACTAGAGACATCGTGTAGTTTAAACGTGCCATGAATTATTACGCAAATCCATGTACCTGAATTCCCAGAAGCTGAAGACGCACCAAAACTGTCGTCCAGTCTGTCGACTTGATACATTTTCTTCACACCTCGATCATCGGAAAGAAACTGTAAACATGAACGCCGGTTTGCTTCTGTGACAGCTGTAGCTTTGCCTGGGATAAAGCGGAGCAGTAACAGACGACACACCTATCGTCTGCTCGTAATGCACGCTCCTCCCGTCGTCTTGACGTCGCTTTCCCAGCCTCGGTGGGTGGCATCGCGGGACGCGTTTACGATACGAATTCGTGTTCCAACCAGACATTTAAGGCCGCTTCGCAGACATTCTAGGTATCATGCCGGCCAGTGGCCTTTTTCGTTGTTTTAGGTTTAGCAGAACGCCACAAATCGCCTGTTCGTTGAATAAAGCCACAGTTCTGGTTCCTGTTCTGCCGCGTTTTTAGTGACTGGTGGCATGTTGATCGAACTTATTTCACCGTATTTTTTTAAGAATTACGCGTTATAACTTCTCCATATGTATTAGCACACTAACTTTCTGCATCTTTTGCGTTCCAAGCTTAACTCAGACGCCTATTTGTTGCCCTACGTGCACTAGAAGGCCTGCAATTATATAATCTTACAAGATGACAATGGCCAGAAACTCAGTCCCCACGAACCGCAAATCAACCTGAAGTCGCCAAAAAAGACCTCGTCTTCAAAAAGAAAAAGAAGCGCGTAAAATGAGCGAGACTGAAACACCGGCCGACGTGCTATGCAGTGAAGGCGAAGCAAAGAGATGCTCCGCGCAACCTTGTGATTGTGCAGTTCAAAAATTTTTTTCTCGCTTAAAACAAAATTTAATCTTTTGAATCTTTGTACATAGATAGACAGCAAAGCATACTATCCGATGCCGACTATGCCATATTTTTACTTGGAACGCTACATTGCGAAAATGAAGCTACAAATTGAGTCAGAACGTAATTTTTTTCATATTTACCATGACATTAAGCAAAAGCTTAGGCTTTATTTCTTATACGATTATTTTTATCATCTAGTATACACACATACCAAGCCCCTATTGTCAATATATTCCTCGTGGAAACGTTACTTTCTTTTATAAAAAATATTTAAAAAGGGGCAATTGTCGACTTTTCCTTACGGCTAAAAATTATGTAAATTAAAACAAAAAGTAATAAACGACAATAGTCACGAAAGAGCACCGTCTGGCGACTATTTCAAAAAATATTCGCAGTAACAGGTCAAAGCAATAACTTTGTAGAAATTTTTCTACCTGGCACAGTTTCACTTGTGTGCGCAATCTTCAAAGCGTCCTCAGGGCATTAGAAAATTTTTTTTCAAGAAAAATCGCTTGAATAATTACTTCGCACTTTGAGGTAATACAGTATGATTTTTTTCAGCAGAATCGCAGATGGTCGATAAAACACCGAGTACACTTGAGATGGAATGACCCATATATATATATATATATATATATATATATATATATATATATATATAAATGTGTGTGTGTGTGCGTGTGTGTGTGTGTGTGTTGTCTAAGTATTTATTTATCATAATCATCACCCAGCACCTGGAGTAACATGTCAGGCGAACAGACAGGCTAACGTATCCAGCATATCATTAAAGCTTGTAACGCTCTCGACGCTCATCTATGTAAAGTGTCGAGTTGTCGCAGTTTTGTAAACTATTTACTGCCATGCCTTTTTGAAGAAACGGAGATACAACGACGATCAGATACATTATTTTCATCCCGGCTCCACAATCTTGATCCATGGATGTTTGTTGGTAGGAGGATATTCCCTCACTTTCGCACAATCAAGTAGAACGGCAGCTTACTATTCAATAAACTGACAATCTGTTTAATGATTCTGCCAGGTTCCCCGCGCACTTATGTCGCCTACTACTTTTCAAGAACCAGCAAAAATAAAGTATGAAGACGCGAGAATAACGAAGTTGAAGCGCGCGAAGTGTCAATTGCAAGTGAAATGTAGTACATTGTCCTCAGCACCATTTTCACTTTTATCCGCCACCAGTACTGAAAAAGAAAGTTCTTGCGCCATACACTCGTGCCCGTACGAAAACTAAAGATGCAAAAATGCGCGGGTCACCAATTCCTCCTATCAGATGCATCTGAACCCCAATTCAGCCATTGTCACTAATAAAAAACGACGCTGCACTCAATAAACGAGAGCGCCTTTGTTGTTTCAGAACTAACGCGACCGGAGGAAGAGTCAGGCTGATGGCGCCGCATCGTTCTTCTGAGCGAGCCAACTGAATGACGCATTTACCGAACAATGGGCTACAATGGTTCCGGCTGCACCTCGGTTTTTCTTCTTGTTTTGGCATGTGTCGCATTTCTAAAGCTGTTCTTTGTTAGACAAGCTGGAGTTTATCGATGGTGTTCAGAAGAATGACCGTACCGTTACCTTCTACTATTACGAGAAGTTCTCGCCAACTATTGAGCCGTCTGCAGGCAGATCGTGAACTGTGGGCAGACGATGATGAGAACTTGTATTTATGTGCACGTCCTCTAAAGTGCCACCGCGGTTAGCCATAAGACTATGGCGTTGCGCTGCTGAACTCTGAGTAGCGGAGGCCGGCCGGGCCGCTGCTTTATAATGGGGAGGATGCAGAAGCCCTAGTGCACAGTGTATCGGTTAAACGTTAATGAACCTCGATGGGTCTAAAATATTCCACAGCACTCCCCCTCCCCCCACTAAGACATGCCTCATAATCAGGTTGTGGTTTATAGCATATAGCTATTTGAACTTTTAAGTTGTAAACGTTGCTCACCTGGGGGGGGGGGGGGGAATCGTACATATTTGTTCAGAACAGAACGCGTTCGGTCGCTGCAGCGTCACAAAGTGCACGGTCCGCAGAATTTGTGAGAATGGGAGGGAAAGAGCAGCCAATTGGCAAGCGATGAACACCCCGGAAAATTGCGTGCCTCTTGTCGTCTGCTTAGGGACACTATACTACAAAACTAAATGCTTCTCTCTTTCAAATGAACAATGTTTCTGTATAAAGAAAACTTTTTGCTACTCAGACACAAACACATTCTTACGTAGTAGTGCCAGGGTCCTTCAAAAGTATTCAAGGACCCTGGGGATACGTATGACTACAACAATTTTCATTTATTTCATTTCATTTATTCAACCTTAAGGGCCCGAAGGCATTACATAAGGGGGGGGCGTGCATCAAAGTCGAACAGCTTCATAAGAAAGTTACATAATAAAGTGCACATTAGTTGTAATAGGTACATAAAAAGAAAATTTCAAAAAAGAAGAAGACGGAACATATACACAATAACAACAAGGCGATAAATAAATAGATGTGGTATTCATGTGGTTATGTTGGCATTATCAAAATCGTGTAGTTTTTCGCGAAATGTTTTGCGGTCACTGCACGAAACAATGTCATCCGGAAGTGCGTTCCAAAGTGTTATGGCATGGGGGAAGAATGAGCTGCTCATCGCCGTCGTCCGGCACTTTATCGCCGCCAAGGGGCGAGTATGAGATAAACGGGATGATGTTCTGAACGGGCGTTTTAAGAGGGCGTGTCCTGAATGGGTGAAGTAAAAGAAACTGTGAAGAAGGCAAAGACGAGAAGTTACGCGCCGTGAAGCAAGCAATGGGAGAGACAAAGTTTGTTTTAAGGTGGTTACGCTGATATGTCTAGAATATTGTGACGTAATGAAGCGAGCAGCGCGGTTTTGTATGGCTTCTAAGTCATCGGCGAGATAAGCTTGTGAGGGATGCCAGATAGATGATGCGTACTCAAGTTTGGGTCGCACATACGTTAAATATGCTAGTTTCTTTATTTCAGATGATGCAGATTTTAAGTTGCGTCGTAAATACCCTAGTGTGCGTGAAGCTTCGCAGCGAATTGTTTGGATATGTTTCACCCATGAAAGTGATGGCGTCATATGAACTCCTAGATATTTGTAAGTACATGTGTGATCAATAGGAACAGAGTTAATGCGATAAGTGTGGTGTACGGTGGTGTGTTTGCGCGTGAAATATATTACCTTGCATTTAGTGAGGTTAAGAGGCATGTGCCATTTTTCGCACCAAGAAGCGATAGTATCAAGGTCGTGTTGTAGGGCGATTGTGCCGTTAGATGTATGAAGAGGGTTATAAAGAACGCAATCGTCTGCGAAAAGCCGCAGCTTCGTTGATATGTTGGTGGGAAGGTCATTTATGTAAATCAAAAACAATAGAGGAGATAAACCTGCGCCTTGGGGAACCCCGGAAGTTACACTGGTAAGGGTTGACTGAAAATTGTTAGCATACGTAAACTGAACGCGTCCTGTTAAAAAATTTTCAATCCATTTCATAATCTCGGGGCGGATACCGAGAGAGGATAATTTTGCAAGGAGATGGTTGTGAGACACGCGGACAGAGGCCTTAGAAAAATCTAGAAAAATTGCATCTATTTGAAGGTGATCGTCCATGTGTAGTAAATTCGGCAAGTTGAGTTTCGCAAGACAAAGATTTACGAAAACCGTGTTGTAAAGGGTAAAACAAATTGATTGATTCTAGGTAATCCATTAGGTTAGATGCTATAATGTGCTCGAGGAGCTTAGATGGGACACTGGTTAGAGAGATCGGACGGTAATTAGTAGGGTTATCGCGCCTTCCTGCTTTAAAAATGGGAATTACCTTCGCTTTTTTCCAATCGTCGGGAACGTTTCCTGTGTTTAAAGATTGATTAAATATAAGGTACAAAAATTTTGTAGAAAGAGTTATAGTACTTTAAGTAATTTGCTGTTTATGTCGTCGCAGCCAGCTGAGGATGATATTTTAAGAGAGCGAATTAGATTAGATATGCCGTCCGGGTTTAGTTGCACTTCAGGCATTGTTTTTGCCGAGAAGCTAGGTAAAGGTTCCATAGTGCAGGGATTAGGGACGTGAAATACCGACGTGAAGAACTCATTTAGGGCTGCTGCGGAATTAGTAGGGCTTATTAATTCATCATCTGAGTCAACGAGATTTATTTCGTTAGTTTGTTGTTTCGTGGAGATGACACGCCAGAATTTGTTTGGATTTGAGCGAAGCATTGTAATCAGGTCAACAGAGAAGAATTTGTCCTTGGCCTCATTTATTGCTTTAATATATTCAGTCTCACAGAGGCGGTGTCGCTCCCATGCTTCTGGACTATTTTTACTTTTGGCGGTTCTGTAGAGGCGTTTTTTCCGGTTAAGTAGTGATTTCAAGTGTTTGAGTCGGACTTAATAATTATTGTAGGGACATATTTGTTTTTTAAGCTTAGCAGCGTGTTTTTATAGAGCTCCCAATTAGCATTCACAGAACGGGTTGCGTAGGACTTTTCGAAATGTTCATAAAAGTGAGCGAGTTCATGATTGATTAGCTGAAAGTTTCCTCTATTATAGTCGGTGATTAATTTCTTCGTAGGTGATCTTCTTTTTAGTGGTATAGAAAGGGATACATTAAGAAGGTTGTGGTCGCTAATTCCGGGCAGTATTGTCACACTTGATATGTCATCAGGGCAGCTGGTGAGTAAAAGATCAATTGTGTTATCGCCTCTAGTGGGGCTGGTTATTGTTTGATGGAGGTTGAAGTCTAGCGCCAAGTCTAGGAATTGTTTGGATTCATTCAATGGCGATTGATTAGTTACTGAAAGGAGGGCCCAATTGACGTGAGGGTAGTTAAAATCACCGAATAGAAAAATGGGCGCATCGGGGAATTTGTCTTTTATGTTTGTAAGGGAACTGCGAAGGTGATCACAAAAAAGCGGATGACTGTCTGGTGGTCTATAGCAAATGCCGTATATTGATTTAACCCAGGAATTATGTACACATACCCATGTTAGTTCTAAATTGGGATCATGGCAGATGAGTGAGGACGATAGGTTGTTGTTCACTGCTATAAGGACGCCGCCTCCTCTCCTTTCCTTGCGGTCATGCCGGTATAGCGTGAAATTCTGATTTAAGGGGAAAACTTCACAATCTTTGATGTTGTCAGTCAGCCATGTCTCCGTGAGAAGAATTAGGTCTGCGTCGATGTCTGTGATAAAACCGTGTCGCTGTTCACGTTTCGGAATTACACTTCTGATGTTCGTGAACCCAATGTTTACATTTACTGATAAAGATGAACGGTTGCTTGAACGACCTGTGTCATTTAGTTTGTGTCATTCGGTGTACGTATCAGCTTTGTCACGCGGCGGATGTGCAGAAGGTACTAATGCAGGGGGTTTTGCGCATTCTAGGACAGCATCGGTTGCAGTGTCATAAAAATATGACTTATTGCCTACGTAAAGTTTGTCAACAGAAAGCTTAAACGCACATTTTTGAGGGCGCATGACTGGATTAATTTGGAGCGCGCGTGGCGAGTAGATGGAGCGAAATCTTCGCTGATAGCGTAGTCAGTTCCTTTCAGTTGGCGGCCGCAAGCAAGAATGTTTTCTTTAGTCTTGAAATGATTTAGCTTTACAATAATTGGCCTCTTCTTTTCTTTAGCATATTTGCCTAGGCGGTGCGCACATTCAATGGCGTTTTTGTCCAATTGCAGTTTCAAAGTGTCAGCGCAAAGTTTTAGGATCTTTCTTTCAGACTCTTGCCAAGTTTCTTTTTCTGTGTCATCGAAACCAAGAAATAGAAGATTGTTCCTGCGCATTCGATTGTTAGTGTCGTTGCTAGCCGCTTTCAGAACCGCGATGTCACGCTTAATTTGAATTGCCTCGTGGGCAGCTGGATCAGGATTGGTTTTCGGGTTTGCGATTTCCAGTGCGGCTAGCCAGTTGCTAATTTCTGTGAGCATTTTGTCCTGTGCTAACTGAGCGGTTTTCAGGTCATTAAGTTCGGTCCGCATAGTATCTTGGCATTATTTGAGTTTAGTTATGACAGCCTGAATTTCTTTGGTAGGACCGGGGTTCAGCTCTACGTCACCGGAAAGAATCAATAGCAGGTGGTATAGCAAATTGAAGGCAACAGCATCCGTACACATGCGAATAGCACGTCCCCAATCGGGGTCGTAGGGGCACGACACCGCAACAAGATAACGGTTGTCACTCCGGTACTCGGCTGAGTAGCGGAGGTAATAACCTGCAGAAATAGACGTGGGGTGAGCATGGTGTTGCATGCGGTGTCGTGCCCCAAGTGGTCGATTCGTTGCTGCGCCTTAAGTAGCCTGTGCTCGGAATGCGTGACCGGTGACGTAATCGATGATAGGGGTTGCCAGGCCAGGAGAAGAATCCGGGCTGGGTCTGGGATTTCCGGGGGTGTCGGCGGCTCCGTAGGCCATTCAACGATGCAGTCGCCTGCCTCGTGAAGGCACAGGGTGCTGAGCTGTGGCAGAAGCTCAAGGGAAGAGCACGGACCAGGTGATAGGCAGCACATGAGCATCTGCAGAAATAGACGTGGGGTGAGCATGGTGTTGCATGCGGTGTCGTGCCCCCCCCCCCCCCCATTTATTACTATTATTTATTCTGCATGGTCGCTGGAGGTGGTGTCGCGCACAGCGAAAAATAAAAACTCGGGAACAGTGGCGCGCTTTTCAAGACGCAACATGTGTCGCACCGCAATCTCCGATTGGGCCCCTGGGTATCGGCCAATCAGAGGGAACCTCAAAGCGGAGTTCGTTTCGATGGTGACGATGAAAACGTTTTATTGAAAAGGGGAGGGGAGTTAGAAGAATGGTAGTCGGATTCTTATTCCGGAATTCCATTGGCTAAGGCCGCCGCCCTGGCTCTATCCACGAGGACTCGCTTGTCCTCGAGGGTCGAGCTGGACAGGGCCGCCTCCCATCCTTCCCACGTTGGCTGTTTTATGGTCTCTAAGGCATTATTATCCTGGCAGACCCATACCATGTGGTACAGTTTCGAGAAATGAAAGCGACGCCGCAACTTGCTTTCTGCCATTTCAAACGCATTTGGCACTTCCAACCACTGTGCTTCCTCTTCGAGCACGCCAAAGCAACAACCGAAGCGGCCATTGCTAGCGCCATTTTCTTGAATCAGACTATGGACTAGAGCACGGAGGCAGCTCCTTAGACTTTGCTTCCGCCATGGACTAGGGTGTATTAGACAATGGTCAAGTGGGACGAACGGCGCTCTCTCGCTGAGGGGACGCGTGCGGAAAAATTTTTCGAAGGCGCTGCGAGCGAACTGGATTTTGTGGAGACGCGCTTCGCGGCATATTTTAACGCGATAGCGTTAAGGAGCTCGTGTCGCAGAAAAGCCGGTGTCGTCGGCGTCGGCGTCGGCGGCGTTGTCCGTGAGCGATAAATGCCAGCAGGCACTTCATGAATAAAAAAGAACTTACAAGATGGGCTGGGTGGGAATCGAACCAGGGTCTCCGGAGTGTGAGACGAAGGCGCTACCACTGAGCCACGAGTTTTGTTTTCATTTCATTTCATTTCATTTATTAATACTGTTAGCCCATTTTTGGGCCGTTACAGGGTGGAAAATATTTGTTGCAATACAGTAAATGCATTGGCAATCACAGCCTTGCAGACATGCAAATACAAAATAAATTAATTGCGCACAACCTGCGGTTCACAACAAAGTACAAGTGCGGTAGTAGAAGCACATACAGCAACATTCATATTTCCAAGTAGGTGAAATTCGCTATAAACGAGCTGTCGTGGTTAATTTGGTAGGTCAAAGTAAAGGTTTATTGATTTTTCAAACAAACTGACAGTCTGTTTGCGTTATGTGCTGTGGCAATGAGTTCCATTCTTCAATTGTTCGTGGGAAGAATGAATATTTGAATTTGTTGATCCGAGCTTGAAGAGTTGTAAGTTGTTCGTTGTGGCTGTTTCTTAATGTTCGGGCCGAGCGCTTCGTTATGTACAGTTCTGTGTTTATGTTAAAGAAGTTACCCCGCAAAAGATAGAGGAACTTAAGTCTAGCAACTCTTCGCCGCTCTAGCAGTTGGGGTAATTTAAGTTCTGACAACATCCCCGAGACTGAGTCCGTGGACTTATATCTAGACAGAATAAATCTAGCTGCCCTTCTTTGGACTTTTTCAATCCTTGCTATCTGGTTTTTTGTGTAGGGGTCCCACACGATACAGCCATATTCCAAAGTTGGTCTAACAAGTGTCAAATAGGCGGTTAGTTTCGCTTTCGTGGTTGCCTTCCCTAGTTTCCGGCGTAAAGTCCACATTTTTCTCTCGGCTGCACTACATAAGTTATGAATGTGCCTATCCCAATTTAAATTTTCACTTATTGTTATGCCTAGATACTTGAAGTAGCTTACTTTCTGTAATTTGTGTCCTTCAATTTCGTATTCAAATGGAAGAATATCTTTTATTTTGTTTGTTATTCTTATAATTGACGTTTTGCTGTGATTTATTTTCATTTTCCATTTTGAGCACCAGTCATGGATACTACTTAATGCCGAGCTTAAGGTAATTTGATCTTCTTTGGATGTTATATGTGAGTAAAGCAGGCAATCGTCTGCGAATAACCGAACCTTAACACCTGGGGAAACTGTTTCTGCAATATCGTTGATATAACACAGAAATAAGACGGGACCGAGCACGGAGCCCTGGGGAACACCTGATGAAACACTCAGAATGCCGGATTTCGCATTGTTGATTTCCACGTACTGCGTTCTATTTTTAAGGTACGATTTAATCCAAGCGACAATAGTACTATTAATTCCAAAATTCTTTAGTTTCCTTATAAGTTCTATGTGTGGGACCCGATCGAATGCTTTTGACATATCAAGACAAATTGCATCTACCTGATGTTTATCGTTGATTGCTTTTGCTAACTCGTGGACTGTTTCTACGAGCTGGGTGATCGTTGACAATTTTCGTCTAAAGCCGTGTTGATTGGGATTAAGCAGATGTTGGCCCTCAAGATAATCAAATAAACTTGCTGATATGATATGTTCTAGTATTTTGCAGCATGCGGACGTGATTGAAATTGGCCTGTAGTTTTCAACACAATGTTTGTTTCCGGTTTTGTGGACAGGTATAACTTTCGCTCTTAACCAGTCGGAGGGCAATTTTCGCTTATCCAGGGACAAGCTGAAAATAATGTTTAAATATTTAGACACCCATTCTGCATAACGTTTTAAAAACTCATTCGGGATGTTGTCAGGGCCAACAGACTTTTTTGTGTCAATGTTTAGCAAAAGCGATAATATTCCTGGCTCAGATATAGTGATATCCGGCATGCCTTCCTGTTCGTGGATGGTTTCTGCGCAGAGGTCTGCGCTTTGAACTTCAGGAGGCACGAATACAGAGTGGAAGAACTCGTTACATTTTTCAGCAATTTCTGTGGGGTCGGTTATGATGTAGCCTCCGGAATCTAGGTACTGAATGCTGTCTTTCATCGGAGCGATATGGCGCCAGAAACGCTGTGGTGAGGACTTCATAAAAGAAGGTAAGGTCTCAGAAAAATATTTTTCTTTTGCTGAGATTAATTTGCGCTTAAGCAGAGATGATACTTGTGAAATGCCATGTTGTTGTCTTAGGTTGTTTCTTTTCATGCGTTTCAATTTGCGTTTTAACTGAATTATTTCCCGATTAACCCATGGGTTACGCATTCTGACTGTTTTTTTTCGTTGAGGCACAAAATTTTCTACACAATACTTGATTATTCTTTTAAATTCCGTCCACAACATATCAACGTCATCCGATCCATCGAAAGAGTACAGCTGCTTTTCTAAGTAGTCTAAAATGCTGACGTCGTCGGCCTTGTTGAAATCTCTAATGAGGATTTGTTTCCTTTTCTTATTTTTACATGGTAGACCGTTTTTTACGCAAAGTATAACAAGCTTGTGGTCTGAAAGTCCTTCTTCAATATTCACCTCATATTCATGTATTTTTTCATTTACGAACACCAAGTCTAGTAATGTTTCTGTCGTCGGTCCACTTCTAGTTATCTCCTTCACAACTTGTGTTAAGTTTTGACTAAATGCGATGTCCAACAGGATGTCACAGTTTGCAACGTCGGAAGAACCACTTTCGAGACTGTGCCATTGTATACCCGGAAGATTAAAGTCTCCCGCAATTATCAAGCGCGCGCTGGCAGGTACATTACGGCACAGGTAGTCTTGGATTGATTTCAAATATGTTAGAGGGGCATTTGGGGGTCTATATACTGCCCCAAGTACGCAGCAAATTCCATTGAGTTTAAGCTTGCACCAAATACTTTCGGTTTCAGGACACTCTTTCAATCGTACGACGTCAAGTCCTTCTTTAAAGATGATAGCCACACCACCGCCCCGCGTGTCACGATCTTTGCGGATAATCCCATAACCAGGGGGAACTATTTCAGAATCGGCAATTTCGGTGCGCAACCAAGTCTCCGTGACAACGACAACATGGGGATTGTGCTGCATCAGAAGGTGCTCAAGCTCAACTGTTTTATTTGCTAGGCTTCGCGCATTTACATTGATCAGGATAAAATTATCTGCATCTGCTTTGTAACGTCAAGCAGACTCGTCTTCACTTGCATGATGCCGGTCAAGTTTCACTCTGCACCCTCTCTCATTGTTCCATGCAAACGCCTCGTTATCAATAAAAACCCTATCGTGCACGAGCCGTACCTTTACCCCTCTTTCCCTTTCAATTTTTGTGCTCGCCCACAAGTTTCTGCGTTTTTGCGACGTTGCTTGTGAGTAATCATTCGATACCGAAATTTTTGTTCCCTTTAGCTTCTTGCAATTTTTTAGTACTGCCATCTTTTCGTTATAGTCAAAAAATTTTATTATCACTGCTCGTGCTCTGTTCCTGCTTTTCTTGCCGAGTCTGTGGATTCTTTCTACAGAGCTAACCTTCACACCGAGTCGCTTTTCGAAAACATCACACAGAACTCTTTGTTTAAGTTCGTCTGTAGTCTCGCTCGCGTTTTCCGTGATTCCAAATACGACTAAATTATTTCGGCGTTGTCGGTCCTCCAAGTCAATAATTTTTTGTTGCTGCTGCTGAATCGTTAGTTTCATCTCCTGCGCCATTTCTTGAAGTTCTGTTCTACTTTCCTGCAAGTTCATTAGGGTATTGCGCAGCTCCTTGATTTCTAGTTTGACAGTACCTAGTTCCTCCTGAAACGTGTTTTGGTTTGCCTTAATTTGGCTCACATCTTTTATGAGATCTTTCTGGCCTTTCAACAGTTCTTTAAGCATTTCTTCGACGTGATTCGGCCCAGGGTTACACTCCACGTCACCGGACAGCATTAACAGCATTTGAACGCATATCATAGGTGGTGGTGGTGATAAACTTTATTGAAAGGGGAAGGGTAAAGAGGGACGTGGCTGAGCGTTAGGGCTCAAGTAAGGCCCTGGGCCTGCTTGGCCTTTTCCGCCCAGTCCACCAGTTCCAATTGTCGGTCGACGTCCCCGGAACTGAGCCAGGCTGTCCAGTCAGTCTCGCTGCTGACGGGTGGATGAGAGAACGGGAGCGAGGTGCATTCCCACATTATGTGTGTGAGTGTTCCTGTTTCTGAACAGAGCCTACATTTGTCGCTTTCCCTGCCCCCTGTGATTTTGTTAATGTATTTTGGGTGTGGGTATGTATTTGTCTGAAGTCGCCGAAACGCGACCGCTTGCGTTTTGTCGAGTTGCTTGGCCGGTGGTGGGAGCGCGCGACGCCTCAAGCGATACCGATGGGCTATTTCATAATAAGTCTCGCAGGGTTCCTCGTGTGTCTCCTCCTCATTCACGCCGTCCGCATCCGCGGACGAGGCTCGGCGCGTGAGATCTCGAGCCAAACTGTGAGCCGACGCGTTGCCGGGCACAGCCGCGTGAGCGGGGGTCCACACGAGGGTTTTCAAGCCGCTTAGGGGGCGTCGTGTGAGGACATGGTACGCTTGTTTGCAAATTCTACCACGGACGAAATTGCCGATGGCCTGCTTGCTGTCGCTGATGACGGTATTTGCGTCCGCATGCATGGCCATGGCAATCGCGGTTTCCTCCGCTTCCACCACTCGGCCAGCCGTGATTGTTGTATGTTCTAGCAGTCCTCCGTTGTGATCAGCTACCACCGCAGTCATGAGGTCGCCGCGAGGGTGTCTGGCTGCGTCTGTGTAGACCACTCCATCTTGCGAGCCATAGCGTCGCCAAATGGCTTCACTACGGGCCTGCCGACGGCCCTGATGGAACTCGGGGTCCATGTTGCGGGGTAGAGGTGGGGCATAAATATGCCCCCTCACCTTTCGCGGAATCGTAACGTACTCTGTAATTTCGGGGATAGCCTCGAGACTGAGCTTCCGGAGGACTGTGCGGCCAGCCGGGGTTAGCGAGAGACGACGGACTTGGGCTGTGTGGTGAGCGTCCAAGAGCTCCTCGATCGTGTTATGCATGCCTAAGGCCTCTAGCCTTGCGGTGGCCGCGTGGTCCGGAAGGCCCAAGGCTGCCTTTGTGCTTCGTCGGATCATGGTGTTTAATTTGGCTAAATCTGTGACTGCGAGTTTGACATATGGTGTCGAGTACATGGTTCTGCTGGTTATGTATGCCTGCACAAGTCGAAGCAGATCGCCCTCGCCCATGCCGTGGTGCCGATTAGCCACCCGGCGAATGAGCTGTAGTGTGTAGTTGGTCGCCCTCTGGAGTTTCTTTAACATGAGCCCGCAGCGCAGCGTGTTCTGAAAGTCTAGCCCCAATATTTTGATACTGGGGCGCTCCGGGATGGTAAGTTCTCCGACTTTAAGCTCAAGGAAGCGCCTTCTCCGTGGTAATCCCCTGGGACAGCTACTCCTGCTGGGCTTGATCAGGAGGTATTCGGATTTTTCCGGTGAGCACGTCAGGCCCCTTGACTCCGCATAAGCTTGTACGACGTCGATGCCGCGTTGCATGATCTCTTGAAGAGCTTGTGGATCATCCGCCGCTGCCCATAACGTCACGTCGTCAGCGTAAAGGCTGTGGTGAAGCCCAGGGATAGAGCACAGCAGTTCCGGGAGCCCGCGCATCGCCGCGTTAAAGAGAAAAGGGGAGATGACTGATCCCTGCGGCGTGCCTCGGCTCCCCAGCTCTATAAGTTCAGTTTCATGTTCGCCGACTTTGATCCGGCACTTCCGGTCGGTGAGAAAGTCTCGGACGTATTGGTACGCACGGTTTCCGACACCCAGTTGGGTCAGGCCCTCGAGCACCGCTGCGTGGGCGACATTGTCGAAGGCCTTCTTCAGGTCGAGGCCCAGGAGGCACCGGAATCGGCGAGCGTCCGCCGGACTTTCGGGTTGCATCACCTGCCTTTTAACCTGAAGGAGCACATCTTGGGAGGACAGGTGTGGCCTGAAACCAAACATAGAGTGGGGTAACTCGTCCCCATCTTCTACGTGTTCATTGAGACGGTCTAGGACCACGTGCTCCATCAGTTTGCCGACGCATGATGTCAGTGAAATCGGCCTGAGGTTGTCCGCATTGAGTGGTTTGCCTGGTTTTTGTATAAAGACGATCGTTGACGTCTTCCACTCTTCCGGGATGGCGCCCGTCTTCCAGCATTCGTTCATGAACTCTGTGAGCTGCTCCATTGCGGCCTCGTCCAGGTTGCGTAGCATCTTGTTGGTAACGCGGTCCGAACCCGGCTCCGAGTTCGTCCGCAGCTTGTAGGCGGCTGCCGACACCTCAGCGAACGTAATGTCTTCGTCTATGTGCGCGTTCGGCCGGCCCTGGTAGGCCGCAGGTAACGGTGTCTTGAGTTGCGGGCCGATGTACTTGTCTCGCATCTCTGCCAGGAACGTCCCCGGGTCCTGAGCATGCCTGTGGATTAACTTGGCCATGTTTCTTCTGCCTTCGACCCTGGTGGTGTCCGGATCCAGGAGGTGGCGTAGGAGGTGCCACGTCCGGGCTGAGCTGAGGCGTCCCCTCATGCGATCACATATTTGGTACCATTGCTGCCGGGTGACCTCGGTCGCGTGATCGGAGATCTCTGCGTCGAGTCGAGTGATTCTTTCTTTGAGGGCTTGGTTATCTTTCCCCTGCTTTTGCCAACGCCGGAGCATGCTCGATCTTGCCTGCCACATGTGGAGCAGCCTGCTGTCGACGTTGGTGGTTTCCGGGGCGTCCTCCGGGTCAAGATGTTCCGTATGCTCTTCCACGTCGGCCAGCAGTTGGCTCGTCCAGGATGAGATATTGGCGATGGACTCCTCATTGGCTCGCATTCTTCTGGACTCGCGGAATTTGTCCCAGTTAGTAACCGAGAAGCGATGCTGCCGCCGACGCTTGCCGCGTGCATATATTTCCGTATGAAGGATGCAGTGGTCGCTTCCCAGAGTTTCGCCGGTGTTCGTCCATGCGTAGTCTTGCGAGTGGACGACGAACGTCAGGTCAGGGTTAGTGTCTACCTGACCTCGGCTGCCGATTCTGGTGCGGGTGGTAGTATCGTTGATTAGCGTGAGGCCCAGCTCTTGCGCGGCTTCTGCTAGATGTCTACCCTTGCGGGTGTCGCCCAGGTATCCCCACAGAGTATGACCGGCGTTGAAGTCCCCAACGATGAGCAGGGGGCAGTCGCGGCTGACTTTGAGGGCCGAGCGAAAAATCGCATCGAGCTTCGGGTCTGCATGCGGGGCGACGTATACGTTGAGGATGAATAGGCTGGGATCTGACGTGCGCGTTGGGATGATCTCCACGAAAACGTGGGGGATGCCCGAGGGGGGAGAAGTTTCGATGTCGTGGATCGCCGTCACCTGTTCTCGGCGAACGAGCGTAGTGACTTTCTTGGAGTTGTTACGGCAATGGAAAGCCCTGTAAGAGGAGAAGCCGGCTTCCATGTTGACTTCTTGTAGCGCTATGATATCAGGTTTGTATGATTCTTGCTGTGCCGTGTTATTAACATGCTGGTGAAGGTTAGCCTTCTTCTTTTTGAATCCGCGGCAGTTCCACTGCCAAACGTGATAGGTGCTATTGGTTGTTACAGCCATGTTGATTGTTGGGGAGTGTGTGGACGGCCAGGTCCAGGCGGGATGGGCGGAGGACCGCCGCTGCGCTGACGGGTGCCACCTGAGGAACGACCGCGGGGTGAGGGAGAGTCTGCTCCGGCTGGACGGGCGCTAATTTTGGGATGTATTGTGCGATTTGTGCGACCTGTGCGGCTAGCGTGTTGTGGTTCTGTTCGAGTGCCGTCATGCGGTTCTCTAACTGCTGGAAGCGTTCAAAAATCGCAGGAAGGATGGCGTCCATGGCCGCCTTGACCGCGCGTTCAACGTGTTGCTCTACGCGTTTCATTAGGTCTGCGTCCTCAATTGGGGCTGTAGTGGGAGTCCTGTGAATGAGGCTGGCTTTTCGTTTGTTCGGTGGACCCTGGGAGTCCATATCGGACTCTTCACTTTCGATAGTTGTTGGTTTGCTAATAGGCACCGAAGTCGGTGAGGGAACTGATAGGGCGCTAGTTGCCGTGCTAGGGTGTCGGTCCCTGTCTACTGGTTGTGGGAAGGTTTTTCGGTTTTTCTTCTTGTTTTGGCATGTGTCGCATTTCTAAAGCTGTTCTTTGTTAGACAAGCTGGAGTTTATCGATGGTGTTCAGAAGAATGACCGTACCGTTACCTTCTACTATTACGAGAAGTTCTCGCCAACTATTGAGCCGTCTGCAGGCAGATCGTGAACTGTGGGCAGACGATGATGAGAACTTGTATTTATGTGCACGTCCTCTAAAGTGCCACCGCGGTTAGCCATAAGACTATGGCGTTGCGCTGCTGAACTCTGAGTAGCGGAGGCCGGCCGGGCCGCTGCTTTATAATGGGGAGGATGCAGAAGCCCTAGTGCACAGTGTATCGGTTAAACGTTAATGAACCTCGATGGGTCTAAAATATTCCACAGCACTCCCCCTCCCCCCACTAAGACATGCCTCATAATCAGGTTGTGGTTTATAGCATATAGCTATTTGAACTTTTAAGTTGTAAACGTTGCTCACCTGGGGGGGGGGGGGGGGAATCGTACATATTTGTTCAGAACAGAACGCGTTCGGTCGCTGCAGCGTCACAAAGTGCACGGTCCGCAGAATTTGTGAGAATGGGAGGGAAAGAGCAGCCAATTGGCAAGCGATGAACACCCCGGAAAATTGCGTGCCTCTTGTCGTCTGCTTAGGGACACTATACTACAAAACTAAATGCTTCTCTCTTTCAAATGAACAATGTTTCTGTATAAAGAAAACTTTTTGCTACTCAGACACAAACACATTCTTACGTAGTAGTGCCAGGGTCCTTCAAAAGTATTCAAGGACCCTGGGGATACGTATGACTACAACAATTTTCATTTATTTCATTTCATTTATTCAACCTTAAGGGCCCGAAGGCATTACATAAGGGGGGGGCGTGCATCAAAGTCGAACAGCTTCATAAGAAAGTTACATAATAAAGTGCACATTAGTTGTAATAGGTACATAAAAAGAAAATTTCAAAAAAGAAGAAGACGGAACATATACACAATAACAACAAGGCGATAAATAAATAGATGTGGTATTCATGTGGTTATGTTGGCATTATCAAAATCGTGTAGTTTTTCGCGAAATGTTTTGCGGTCACTGCACGAAACAATGTCATCCGGGAGTGCGTTCCAAAGTGTTATGGCATGGGGGAAGAATGAGCTGCTCATCGCCGTCGTCCGGCACTTTATCGCCGCCAAGGGGCGAGTATGAGATAAACGGGATGATGTTCTGAACGGGCGTTTTAAGAGGGCGTGTCCTGAATGGGTGAAGTAAAAGAAACTGTGAAGAAGGCAAAGACGAGAAGTTACGCGCCGTGAAGCAAGCAATGGGAGAGACAAAGTTTGTTTTAAGGTGGTTACGCTGATATGTCTAGAATATTGTGACGTAATGAAGCGAGCAGCGCGGTTTTGTATGGCTTCTAAGTCATCGGCGAGATAAGCTTGTGAGGGATGCCAGATAGATGATGCGTACTCAAGTTTGGGTCGCACATACGTTAAATATGCTAGTTTCTTTATTTCAGATGATGCAGATTTTAAGTTGCGTCGTAAATACCCTAGTGTGCGTGAAGCTTCGCAGCGAATTGTTTGGATATGTTTCACCCATGAAAGTGATGGCGTCATATGAACTCCTAGATATTTGTAAGTACATGTGTGATCAATAGGAACAGAGTTAATGCGATAAGTGTGGTGTACGGTGGTGTGTTTGCGCGTGAAATATATTACCTTGCATTTAGTGAGGTTAAGAGGCATGTGCCATTTTTCGCACCAAGAAGCGATAGTATCAAGGTCGTGTTGTAGGGCGATTGTGCCGTTAGATGTATGAAGAGGGTTATAAAGAACGCAATCGTCTGCGAAAAGCCGCAGCTTCGTTGATATGTTGGTGGGAAGGTCATTTATGTAAATCAAAAACAATAGAGGAGATAAACCTGCGCCTTGGGGAACCCCGGAAGTTACACTGGTAAGGGTTGACTGAAAATTGTTAGCATACGTAAACTGAACGCGTCCTGTTAAAAAATTTTCAATCCATTTCATAATCTCGGGGCGGATACCGAGAGAGGATAATTTTGCAAGGAGATGGTTGTGAGACACGCGGACAGAGGCCTTAGAAAAATCTAGAAAAATTGCATCTATTTGAAGGTGATCGTCCATGTGTAGTAAATTCGGCAAGTTGAGTTTCGCAAGACAAAGATTTACGAAAACCGTGTTGTAAAGGGTAAAACAAATTGATTGATTCTAGGTAATCCATTAGGTTAGATGCTATAATGTGCTCGAGGAGCTTAGATGGGACACTGGTTAGAGAGATCGGACGGTAATTAGTAGGGTTATCGCGCCTTCCTGCTTTAAAAATGGGAATTACCTTCGCTTTTTTCCAATCGTCGGGAACGTTTCCTGTGTTTAAAGATTGATTAAATATAAGGTACAAAAATTTTGTAGAAAGAGTTATAGTACTTTAAGTAATTTGCTGTTTATGTCGTCGCAGCCAGCTGAGGATGATATTTTAAGAGAGCGAATTAGATTAGATATGCCGTCCGGGTTTAGTTGCACTTCAGGCATTGTTTTTGCCGAGAAGCTAGGTAAAGGTTCCATAGTGCAGGGATTAGGGACGTGAAATACCGACGTGAAGAACTCATTTAGGGCTGCTGCGGAATTAGTAGGGCTTATTAATTCATCATCTGAGTCAACGAGATTTATTTCGTTAGTTTGTTGTTTCGTGGAGATGACACGCCAGAATTTGTTTGGATTTGAGCGAAGCATTGTAATCAGGTCAACAGAGAAGAATTTGTCCTTGGCCTCATTTATTGCTTTAATATATTCAGTCTCACAGAGGCGGTGTCGCTCCCATGCTTCTGGACTATTTTTACTTTTGGCGGTTCTGTAGAGGCGTTTTTTCCGGTTAAGTAGTGATTTCAAGTGTTTGAGTCGGACTTAATAATTATTGTAGGGACATATTTGTTTTTTAAGCTTAGCAGCGTGTTTTTATAGAGCTCCCAATTAGCATTCACAGAACGGGTTGCGTAGGACTTTTCGAAATGTTCATAAAAGTGAGCGAGTTCATGATTGATTAGCTGAAAGTTTCCTCTATTATAGTCGGTGATTAATTTCTTCGTAGGTGATCTTCTTTTTAGTGGTATAGAAAGGGATACATTAAGAAGGTTGTGGTCGCTAATTCCGGGCAGTATTGTCACACTTGATATGTCATCAGGGCAGCTGGTGAGTAAAAGATCAATTGTGTTATCGCCTCTAGTGGGGCTGGTTATTGTTTGATGGAGGTTGAAGTCTAGCGCCAAGTCTAGGAATTGTTTGGATTCATTCAATGGCGATTGATTAGTTACTGAAAGGAGGGCCCAATTGACGTGAGGGTAGTTAAAATCACCGAATAGAAAAATGGGCGCATCGGGGAATTTGTCTTTTATGTTTGTAAGGGAACTGCGAAGGTGATCACAAAAAAGCGGATGACTGTCTGGTGGTCTATAGCAAATGCCGTATATTGATTTAACCCAGGAATTATGTACACATACCCATGTTAGTTCTAAATTGGGATCATGGCAGATGAGTGAGGACGATAGGTTGTTGTTCACTGCTATAAGGACGCCGCCTCCTCTCCTTTCCTTGCGGTCATGCCGGTATAGCGTGAAATTCTGATTTAAGGGGAAAACTTCACAATCTTTGATGTTGTCAGTCAGCCATGTCTCCGTGAGAAGAATTAGGTCTGCGTCGATGTCTGTGATAAAACCGTGTCGCTGTTCACGTTTCGGAATTACACTTCTGATGTTCGTGAACCCAATGTTTACATTTACTGATAAAGATGAACGGTTGCTTGAACGACCTGTGTCATTTAGTTTGTGTCATTCGGTGTACGTATCAGCTTTGTCACGCGGCGGATGTGCAGAAGGTACTAATGCAGGGGGTTTTGCGCATTCTAGGACAGCATCGGTTGCAGTGTCATAAAAATATGACTTATTGCCTACGTAAAGTTTGTCAACAGAAAGCTTAAACGCACATTTTTGAGGGCGCATGACTGGATTAATTTGGAGCGCGCGTGGCGAGTAGATGGAGCGAAATCTTCGCTGATAGCGTAGTCAGTTCCTTTCAGTTGGCGGCCGCAAGCAAGAATGTTTTCTTTAGTCTTGAAATGATTTAGCTTTACAATAATTGGCCTCTTCTTTTCTTTAGCATATTTGCCTAGGCGGTGCGCACATTCAATGGCGTTTTTGTCCAATTGCAGTTTCAAAGTGTCAGCGCAAAGTTTTAGGATCTTTCTTTCAGACTCTTGCCAAGTTTCTTTTTCTGTGTCATCGAAACCAAGAAATAGAAGATTGTTCCTGCGCATTCGATTGTTAGTGTCGTTGCTAGCCGCTTTCAGAACCGCGATGTCACGCTTAATTTGAATTGCCTCGTGGGCAGCTGGATCAGGATTGGTTTTCGGGTTTGCGATTTCCAGTGCGGCTAGCCAGTTGCTAATTTCTGTGAGCATTTTGTCCTGTGCTAACTGAGCGGTTTTCAGGTCATTAAGTTCGGTCCGCATAGTATCTTGGCATTATTTGAGTTTAGTTATGACAGCCTGAATTTCTTTGGTAGGACCGGGGTTCAGCTCTACGTCACCGGAAAGAATCAATAGCAGGTGGTATAGCAAATTGAAGGCAACAGCATCCGTACACATGCGAATAGCACGTCCCCAATCGGGGTCGTAGGGGCACGACACCGCAACAAGATAACGGTTGTCACTCCGGTACTCGGCTGAGTAGCGGAGGTAATAACCTGCAGAAATAGACGTGGGGTGAGCATGGTGTTGCATGCGGTGTCGTGCCCCAAGTGGTCGATTCGTTGCTGCGCCTTAAGTAGCCTGTGCTCGGAATGCGTGACCGGTGACGTAATCGATGATAGGGGTTGCCAGGCCAGGAGAAGAATCCGGGCTGGGTCTGGGATTTCCGGGGGTGTCGGCGGCTCCGTAGGCCATTCAACGATGCAGTCGCCTGCCTCGTGAAGGCACAGGGTGCTGAGCTGTGGCAGAAGCTCAAGGGAAGAGCACGGACCAGGTGATAGGCAGCACATGAGCATCTGCAGAAATAGACGTGGGGTGAGCATGGTGTTGCATGCGGTGTCGTGCCCCCCCCCCCCCCATTTATTACTATTATTTATTCTGCATGGTCGCTGGAGGTGGTGTCGCGCACAGCGAAAAATAAAAACTCGGGAACAGTGGCGCGCTTTTCAAGACGCAACATGTGTCGCACCGCAATCTCCGATTGGGCCCCTGGGTATCGGCCAATCAGAGGGAACCTCAAAGCGGAGTTCGTTTCGATGGTGACGATGAAAACGTTTTATTGAAAAGGGGAGGGGAGTTAGAAGAATGGTAGTCGGATTCTTATTCCGGAATTCCATTGGCTAAGGCCGCCGCCCTGGCTCTATCCACGAGGACTCGCTTGTCCTCGAGGGTCGAGCTGGACAGGGCCGCCTCCCATCCTTCCCACGTTGGCTGTTTTATGGTCTCTAAGGCATTATTATCCTGGCAGACCCATACCATGTGGTACAGTTTCGAGAAATGAAAGCGACGCCGCAACTTGCTTTCTGCCATTTCAAACGCATTTGGCACTTCCAACCACTGTGCTTCCTCTTCGAGCACGCCAAAGCAACAACCGAAGCGGCCATTGCTAGCGCCATTTTCTTGAATCAGACTATGGACTAGAGCACGGAGGCAGCTCCTTAGACTTTGCTTCCGCCATGGACTAGGGTGTATTAGACAATGGTCAAGTGGGACGAACGGCGCTCTCTCGCTGAGGGGACGCGTGCGGAAAAATTTTTCGAAGGCGCTGCGAGCGAACTGGATTTTGTGGAGACGCGCTTCGCGGCATATTTTAACGCGATAGCGTTAAGGAGCTCGTGTCGCAGAAAAGCCGGTGTCGTCGGCGTCGGCGTCGGCGGCGTTGTCCGTGAGCGATAAATGCCAGCAGGCACTTCATGAATAAAAAAGAACTTACAAGATGGGCTGGGTGGGAATCGAACCAGGGTCTCCGGAGTGTGAGACGAAGGCGCTACCACTGAGCCACGAGTTTTTTTTTCATTTCATTTCATTTCATTTATTAATACTGTTAGCCCATTTTTGGGCCGTTACAGGGTGGAAAATATTTGTTGCAATACAGTAAATGCATTGGCAATCACAGCCTTGCAGACATGCAAATACAAAATAAATTAATTGCGCACAACCTGCGGTTCACAACAAAGTACAAGTGCGGTAGTAGAAGCACATACAGCAACATTCATATTTCCAAGTAGGTGAAATTCGCTATAAACGAGCTGTCGTGGTTAATTTGGTAGGTCAAAGTAAAGGTTTATTGATTTTTCAAACAAACTGACAGAGTCTGTTTGCGTTATGTGCTGTGGCAATGAGTTCCATTCTTCAATTGTTCGTGGGAAGAATGAATATTTGAATTTGTTGATCCGAGCTTGAAGAGTTGTAAGTTGTTCGTTGTGGCTGTTTCTTAATGTTCGGGCCGAGCGCTTCGTTATGTACAGTTCTGTGTTTATGTTAAAGAAGTTACCCCGCAAAAGATAGAGGAACTTAAGTCTAGCAACTCTTCGCCGCTCTAGCAGTTGGGGTAATTTAAGTTCTGACAACATCCCCGAGACTGAGTCCGTGGACTTATATCTAGACAGAATAAATCTAGCTGCCCTTCTTTGGACTTTTTCAATCCTTGCTATCTGGTTTTTTGTGTAGGGGTCCCACACGATACAGCCATATTCCAAAGTTGGTCTAACAAGTGTCAAATAGGCGGTTAGTTTCGCTTTCGTGGTTGCCTTCCCTAGTTTCCGGCGTAAAGTCCACATTTTTCTCTCGGCTGCACTACATAAGTTATGAATGTGCCTATCCCAATTTAAATTTTCACTTATTGTTATGCCTAGATACTTGAAGTAGCTTACTTTCTGTAATTTGTGTCCTTCAATTTCGTATTCAAATGGAAGAATATCTTTTATTTTGTTTGTTATTCTTATAATTGACGTTTTGCTGTGATTTATTTTCATTTTCCATTTTGAGCACCAGTCATGGATACTACTTAATGCCGAGCTTAAGGTAATTTGATCTTCTTTGGATGTTATATGTGAGTAAAGCAGGCAATCGTCTGCGAATAACCGAACCTTAACACCTGGGGAAACTGTTTCTGCAATATCGTTGATATAACACAGAAATAAGACGGGACCGAGCACGGAGCCCTGGGGAACACCTGATGAAACACTCAGAATGCCGGATTTCGCATTGTTGATTTCCACGTACTGCGTTCTATTTTTAAGGTACGATTTAATCCAAGCGACAATAGTACTATTAATTCCAAAATTCTTTAGTTTCCTTATAAGTTCTATGTGTGGGACCCGATCGAATGCTTTTGACATATCAAGACAAATTGCATCTACCTGATGTTTATCGTTGATTGCTTTTGCTAACTCGTGGACTGTTTCTACGAGCTGGGTGATCGTTGACAATTTTCGTCTAAAGCCGTGTTGATTGGGATTAAGCAGATGTTGGCCCTCAAGATAATCAAATAAACTTGCTGATATGATATGTTCTAGTATTTTGCAGCATGCGGACGTGATTGAAATTGGCCTGTAGTTTTCAACACAATGTTTGTTTCCGGTTTTGTGGACAGGTATAACTTTCGCTCTTAACCAGTCGGAGGGCAATTTTCGCTTATCCAGGGACAAGCTGAAAATAATGTTTAAATATTTAGACACCCATTCTGCATAACGTTTTAAAAACTCATTCGGGATGTTGTCAGGGCCAACAGACTTTTTTGTGTCAATGTTTAGCAAAAGCGATAATATTCCTGGCTCAGATATAGTGATATCCGGCATGCCTTCCTGTTCGTGGATGGTTTCTGCGCAGAGGTCTGCGCTTTGAACTTCAGGAGGCACGAATACAGAGTGGAAGAACTCGTTACATTTTTCAGCAATTTCTGTGGGGTCGGTTATGATGTAGCCTCCGGAATCTAGGTACTGAATGCTGTCTTTCATCGGAGCGATATGGCGCCAGAAACGCTGTGGTGAGGACTTCATAAAAGAAGGTAAGGTCTCAGAAAAATATTTTTCTTTTGCTGAGATTAATTTGCGCTTAAGCAGAGATGATACTTGTGAAATGCCATGTTGTTGTCTTAGGTTGTTTCTTTTCATGCGTTTCAATTTGCGTTTTAACTGAATTATTTCCCGATTAACCCATGGGTTACGCATTCTGACTGTTTTTTTTCGTTGAGACACAAAATTTTCTACACAATACTTGATTATTCTTTTAAATTCCGTCCACAACATATCAACGTCATCCGATCCATCGAAAGAGTACAGCTGCTTTTCTAAGTAGTCTAAAATGCTGACGTCGTCGGCCTTGTTGAAATCTCTAATGAGGATTTGTTTCCTTTTCTTATTTTTACATGGTAGACCGTTTTTTACGCAAAGTATAACAAGCTTGTGGTCTGAAAGTCCTTCTTCAATATTCACCTCATATTCATGTATTTTTTCATTTACGAACACCAAGTCTAGTAATGTTTCTGTCGTCGGTCCACTTCTAGTTATCTCCTTCACAACTTGTGTTAAGTTTTGACTAAATGCGATGTCCAACAGGATGTCACAGTTTGCAACGTCGGAAGAACCACTTTCGAGACTGTGCCATTGTATACCCGGAAGATTAAAGTCTCCCGCAATTATCAAGCGCGCGCTGGCAGGTACATTACGGCACAGGTAGTCTTGGATTGATTTCAAATATGTTAGAGGGGCATTTGGGGGTCTATATACTGCCCCAAGTACGCAGCAAATTCCATTGAGTTTAAGCTTGCACCAAATACTTTCGGTTTCAGGACACTCTTTCAATCGTACGACGTCAAGTCCTTCTTTAAAGATGATAGCCACACCACCGCCCCGCGTGTCACGATCTTTGCGGATAATCCCATAACCAGGGGGAACTATTTCAGAATCGGCAATTTCGGTGCGCAACCAAGTCTCCGTGACAACGACAACATGGGGATTGTGCTGCATCAGAAGGTGCTCAAGCTCAACTGTTTTATTTGCTAGGCTTCGCGCATTTACATTGATCAGGATAAAATTATCTGCATCTGCTTTGTAACGTCAAGCAGACTCGTCTTCACTTGCATGATGCCGGTCAAGTTTCACTCTGCACCCTCTCTCATTGTTCCATGCAAACGCCTCGTTATCAATAAAAACCCTATCGTGCACGAGCCGTACCTTTACCCCTCTTTCCCTTTCAATTTTTGTGCTCGCCCACAAGTTTCTGCGTTTTTGCGACGTTGCTTGTGAGTAATCATTCGATACCGAAATTTTTGTTCCCTTTAGCTTCTTGCAATTTTTTAGTACTGCCATCTTTTCGTTATAGTCAAAAAATTTTATTATCACTGCTCGTGCTCTGTTCCTGCTTTTCTTGCCGAGTCTGTGGATTCTTTCTACAGAGCTAACCTTCACACCGAGTCGCTTTTCGAAAACATCACACAGAACTCTTTGTTTAAGTTCGTCTGTAGTCTCGCTCGCGTTTTCCGTGATTCCAAATACGACTAAATTATTTCGGCGTTGTCGGTCCTCCAAGTCAATAATTTTTTGTTGCTGCTGCTGAATCGTTAGTTTCATCTCCTGCGCCATTTCTTGAAGTTCTGTTCTACTTTCCTGCAAGTTCATTAGGGTATTGCGCAGCTCCTTGATTTCTAGTTTGACAGTACCTAGTTCCTCCTGAAACGTGTTTTGGTTTGCCTTAATTTGGCTCACATCTTTTATGAGATCTTTCTGGCCTTTCAACAGTTCTTTAAGCATTTCTTCGACGTGATTCGGCCCAGGGTTACACTCCACGTCACCGGACAGCATTAACAGCATTTGAACGCATATCATAGGTGGTGGTGGTGATAAACTTTATTGAAAGGGGAAGGGTAAAGAGGGACGTGGCTGAGCGTTAGGGCTCAAGTAAGGCCCTGGGCCTGCTTGGCCTTTTCCGCCCAGTCCACCAGTTCCAATTGTCGGTCGACGTCCCCGGAACTGAGCCAGGCTGTCCAGTCAGTCTCGCTGCTGACGGGTGGATGAGAGAACGGGAGCGAGGTGCATTCCCACATTATGTGTGTGAGTGTTCCTGTTTCTGAACAGAGCCTACATTTGTCGCTTTCCCTGCCCCCTGTGATTTTGTTAATGTATTTTGGGTGTGGGTATGTATTTGTCTGAA
Source organism: Dermacentor albipictus (assembly GCF_038994185.2). Taxonomy (NCBI): domain Eukaryota; kingdom Metazoa; phylum Arthropoda; class Arachnida; order Ixodida; family Ixodidae; genus Dermacentor; species Dermacentor albipictus. The sequence goes on from NC_091828.1 coordinate 134,744,500, forward strand.
GTCGCCGAAACGCGACCGCTTGCGTTTTGTCGAGTTGCTTGGCCGGTGGTGGGAGCGCGCGACGCCTCAAGCGATACCGATGGGCTATTTCATAATAAGTCTCGCAGGGTTCCTCGTGTGTCTCCTCCTCATTCACGCCGTCCGCATCCGCGGACGAGGCTCGGCGCGTGAGATCTCGAGCCAAACTGTGAGCCGACGCGTTGCCGGGCACAGCCGCGTGAGCGGGGGTCCACACGAGGGTTTTCAAGCCGCTTAGGGGGCGTCGTGTGAGGACATGGTACGCTTGTTTGCAAATTCTACCACGGACGAAATTGCCGATGGCCTGCTTGCTGTCGCTGATGACGGTATTTGCGTCCGCATGCATGGCCATGGCAATCGCGGTTTCCTCCGCTTCCACCACTCGGCCAGCCGTGATTGTTGTATGTTCTAGCAGTCCTCCGTTGTGATCAGCTACCACCGCAGTCATGAGGTCGCCGCGAGGGTGTCTGGCTGCGTCTGTGTAGACCACTCCATCTTGCGAGCCATAGCGTCGCCAAATGGCTTCACTACGGGCCTGCCGACGGCCCTGATGGAACTCGGGGTCCATGTTGCGGGGTAGAGGTGGGGCATAAATATGCCCCCTCACCTTTCGCGGAATCGTAACGTACTCTGTAATTTCGGGGATAGCCTCGAGACTGAGCTTCCGGAGGACTGTGCGGCCAGCCGGGGTTAGCGAGAGACGACGGACTTGGGCTGTGTGGTGAGCGTCCAAGAGCTCCTCGATCGTGTTATGCATGCCTAAGGCCTCTAGCCTTGCGGTGGCCGCGTGGTCCGGAAGGCCCAAGGCTGCCTTTGTGCTTCGTCGGATCATGGTGTTTAATTTGGCTAAATCTGTGACTGCGAGTTTGACATATGGTGTCGAGTACATGGTTCTGCTGGTTATGTATGCCTGCACAAGTCGAAGCAGATCGCCCTCGCCCATGCCGTGGTGCCGATTAGCCACCCGGCGAATGAGCTGTAGTGTGTAGTTGGTCGCCCTCTGGAGTTTCTTTAACATGAGCCCGCAGCGCAGCGTGTTCTGAAAGTCTAGCCCCAATATTTTGATACTGGGGCGCTCCGGGATGGTAAGTTCTCCGACTTTAAGCTCAAGGAAGCGCCTTCTCCGTGGTAATCCCCTGGGACAGCTACTCCTGCTGGGCTTGATCAGGAGGTATTCGGATTTTTCCGGTGAGCACGTCAGGCCCCTTGACTCCGCATAAGCTTGTACGACGTCGATGCCGCGTTGCATGATCTCTTGAAGAGCTTGTGGATCATCCGCCGCTGCCCATAACGTCACGTCGTCAGCGTAAAGGCTGTGGTGAAGCCCAGGGATAGAGCACAGCAGTTCCGGGAGCCCGCGCATCGCCGCGTTAAAGAGAAAAGGGGAGATGACTGATCCCTGCGGCGTGCCTCGGCTCCCCAGCTCTATAAGTTCAGTTTCATGTTCGCCGACTTTGATCCGGCACTTCCGGTCGGTGAGAAAGTCTCGGACGTATTGGTACGCACGGTTTCCGACACCCAGTTGGGTCAGGCCCTCGAGCACCGCTGCGTGGGCGACATTGTCGAAGGCCTTCTTCAGGTCGAGGCCCAGGAGGCACCGGAATCGGCGAGCGTCCGCCGGACTTTCGGGTTGCATCACCTGCCTTTTAACCTGAAGGAGCACATCTTGGGAGGACAGGTGTGGCCTGAAACCAAACATAGAGTGGGGTAACTCGTCCCCATCTTCTACGTGTTCATTGAGACGGTCTAGGACCACGTGCTCCATCAGTTTGCCGACGCATGATGTCAGTGAAATCGGCCTGAGGTTGTCCGCATTGAGTGGTTTGCCTGGTTTTTGTATAAAGACGATCGTTGACGTCTTCCACTCTTCCGGGATGGCGCCCGTCTTCCAGCATTCGTTCATGAACTCTGTGAGCTGCTCCATTGCGGCCTCGTCCAGGTTGCGTAGCATCTTGTTGGTAACGCGGTCCGAACCCGGCTCCGAGTTCGTCCGCAGCTTGTAGGCGGCTGCCGACACCTCAGCGAACGTAATGTCTTCGTCTATGTGCGCGTTCGGCCGGCCCTGGTAGGCCGCAGGTAACGGTGTCTTGAGTTGCGGGCCGATGTACTTGTCTCGCATCTCTGCCAGGAACGTCCCCGGGTCCTGAGCATGCCTGTGGATTAACTTGGCCATGTTTCTTCTGCCTTCGACCCTGGTGGTGTCCGGATCCAGGAGGTGGCGTAGGAGGTGCCACGTCCGGGCTGAGCTGAGGCGTCCCCTCATGCGATCACATATTTGGTACCATTGCTGCCGGGTGACCTCGGTCGCGTGATCGGAGATCTCTGCGTCGAGTCGAGTGATTCTTTCTTTGAGGGCTTGGTTATCTTTCCCCTGCTTTTGCCAACGCCGGAGCATGCTCGATCTTGCCTGCCACATGTGGAGCAGCCTGCTGTCGACGTTGGTGGTTTCCGGGGCGTCCTCCGGGTCAAGATGTTCCGTATGCTCTTCCACGTCGGCCAGCAGTTGGCTCGTCCAGGATGAGATATTGGCGATGGACTCCTCATTGGCTCGCATTCTTCTGGACTCGCGGAATTTGTCCCAGTTAGTAACCGAGAAGCGATGCTGCCGCCGACGCTTGCCGCGTGCATATATTTCCGTATGAAGGATGCAGTGGTCGCTTCCCAGAGTTTCGCCGGTGTTCGTCCATGCGTAGTCTTGCGAGTGGACGACGAACGTCAGGTCAGGGTTAGTGTCTACCTGACCTCGGCTGCCGATTCTGGTGCGGGTGGTAGTATCGTTGATTAGCGTGAGGCCCAGCTCTTGCGCGGCTTCTGCTAGATGTCTACCCTTGCGGGTGTCGCCCAGGTATCCCCACAGAGTATGACCGGCGTTGAAGTCCCCAACGATGAGCAGGGGGCAGTCGCGGCTGACTTTGAGGGCCGAGCGAAAAATCGCATCGAGCTTCGGGTCTGCATGCGGGGCGACGTATACGTTGAGGATGAATAGGCTGGGATCTGACGTGCGCGTTGGGATGATCTCCACGAAAACGTGGGGGATGCCCGAGGGGGGAGAAGTTTCGATGTCGTGGATCGCCGTCACCTGTTCTCGGCGAACGAGCGTAGTGACTTTCTTGGAGTTGTTACGGCAATGGAAAGCCCTGTAAGAGGAGAAGCCGGCTTCCATGTTGACTTCTTGTAGCGCTATGATATCAGGTTTGTATGATTCTTGCTGTGCCGTGTTATTAACATGCTGGTGAAGGTTAGCCTTCTTCTTTTTGAATCCGCGGCAGTTCCACTGCCAAACGTGATAGGTGCTATTGGTTGTTACAGCCATGTTGATTGTTGGGGAGTGTGTGGACGGCCAGGTCCAGGCGGGATGGGCGGAGGACCGCCGCTGCGCTGACGGGTGCCACCTGAGGAACGACCGCGGGGTGAGGGAGAGTCTGCTCCGGCTGGACGGGCGCTAATTTTGGGATGTATTGTGCGATTTGTGCGACCTGTGCGGCTAGCGTGTTGTGGTTCTGTTCGAGTGCCGTCATGCGGTTCTCTAACTGCTGGAAGCGTTCAAAAATCGCAGGAAGGATGGCGTCCATGGCCGCCTTGACCGCGCGTTCAACGTGTTGCTCTACGCGTTTCATTAGGTCTGCGTCCTCAATTGGGGCTGTAGTGGGAGTCCTGTGAATGAGGCTGGCTTTTCGTTTGTTCGGTGGACCCTGGGAGTCCATATCGGACTCTTCACTTTCGATAGTTGTTGGTTTGCTAATAGGCACCGAAGTCGGTGAGGGAACTGATAGGGCGCTAGTTGCCGTGCTAGGGTGTCGGTCCCTGTCTACTGGTTGTGGGAAGCAACCCATCTCGTAGGCGCGGATCTTTGTATCCTGTTGTGCGATCTTTGTCTGCATGTTTTGGATGGTTTGCTGTACACTCTTAACTGTGTCAAGTGTAACTATTTCGGGATGCACCTCGCTCCCCCTCCCTGCCACTATGCTGGCCCAGTTTCTTTGGGACGTCACCTGTGATTGGGCTCCTTGTTGGTTTTGTTGCTGATGCTGCTGTTGGCCCCGGCCTCCACGGTTGGCTTGGCTCCCCGGCTGCTGCCTCGGGGCGCTCCGCGATCTCGACCGGCCGCAGCGGCTCCGGCTCCGACCTCGGCTCCGGCTCCGACCCCGGCTGCTTGACCGACGTCTTCCGGCCGTGGTGCCGCCGTCACCGGTCGACTCCCCGTCCGCGAAGGAGACTGACGACGAGCGCCTCTCCCTAGACCGGCTGCGGTGGTCGTCACCCCGTGGCTGTGGTGGATGAAGCTGCTCTTCCCGCTCTCAAGCCTGCCGATCGCGCGCTGGCGTCGGCGCTGGCGGATGATGAAAGGGGTCTCAAACTTCTTCCGGCACTCCCGGCTTCCCGTGACGTGGCTCTTGCCGCACAATAGACAATGTGGCGTGCACTCGTGCCCGTCGGTCGTGTCGGGTGCTCCGCATTCTCTACACTTCTTGGTCGTGCCTCGATTCGGACAGACGTCTTCTCGACGCCCGGTCTGGTAGCAAATCAAGCAGGCTTGTACTCTGCGCCGAAATAAATTGCATCGGTGCCATGCCCCGCCGTACATGACGTAATGAGGAACTTCCTGTCTCCTGAAGACCAGCAGGACGGTTTCGGACTCGTCTAGACGGCGGAACCCCTCTATGTCGGGATTCATGCCGCTCTCGGACAGATTCTCCTGAATTTGCTGTTGGGTGTGGTGCGGAGGAATTTGGCGAATAATGCCCTTCCCTTGATCTTCAGTTGGGAAGTAAGCATTAATCGGATAGGTTTGACTTCCCACCTTTAGCGTCGATAGCTTCGCGTAACTGTCGGCTCGGTCCCCATCCTCGGTACCCACGACAACGAAGTTGCCGACAGCGTCCAAACGTACCATGTCCTTGCCGCAAGCTTGCTTTGACAGTCCCGTGGAAACACACAATGCCTCCATGACGGCTGATGGGCGTTGTCCGGACACATTAAAACCACCGCTGATTCGCAACACCACTTTGAAGTAGTGCGGAGGGATAGGGGGCTCCCTCGGGTGCTTGGGACGTCGCGCCGGGTTAGGCCTAACAACGACTCCGGCCGTGCTCGCCTTCTCGCGGGGCGAACTTGTCGCCGACGTGCATTGGGTACGTTTGTCGCGCTGCAGCGTGCGCCATCCTTTATCTGCGAGGTCTTCGGGGGTGATGGGCGTCCCATCCACGACGACTTCCATGTTGGCGTGGCGTCGCGGGCCGGTCCGGCCCCGACCACTTCAGACAGGAGCTATGCCTAACGGCGGTTTTCAGGCGAGAAAGCGGTCAAAATTCGACGTACCGAGGTGGGAGTGGTGTCCGTCGATGCCGCTTGACTTGTTGAACGTGAGGATGCAATCGGTTCCTTCCTTGGACCAAGGGAACCTGGCGAAACAGCACAAGATAGCGGACCCCGTTTCGCATACGTGCGCAGAGAAGCGCATTTTCATTTTCAACACAATAGCA